>NW_017536185.1:675711-698967 GCF_001853355.1 Bactrocera latifrons | reverse complement strand
GCTTAAGTATGATTGTATGTGTTTTCGTAATTTTTTATTTTAAATATTATTTTAAGTATAAATAAAAAAATTAGCTAATTTCTTGGAGAAATATTTTCTCATATAAATATACTCAAGATCACATTTGGCCCAGAACGGTCCATATAAACTCTAAAAAGCACCTCTGTTAATGACGATAACCTCGAAAAAGTTCTCGAAACAGTGCTTGAAAATCGACAGCCGTGGATCTCTGGATGTCTTAGATAACTACTCAACATATTATGGGTAATGCTATACTCGCACAAAAATCACATTGTAGCAAGCTTGTGACTGATTTTTTCGTCAAATCCGAAATGAAATCGTTCAACCTTCGTATTCGCCTGAAGTTTTTTACATATGTATGTCGTTTACACTTCACACGAACATCAAAATAAAAGAAARAAAGTATTTTCACACGAATCACTTTGGGTCAAATTTGTTCTTGAGGTACTTTCATCTTCGAACACATTTTCTGAAACAATTAAAAAATTTTTCCTATGAATAACTCCATTAGTAGCAAAAAATTCAGATAAAACAACTCGAAAAATAAATTTTAAAAATATTTAAACTCTTTTATTTCTAAATTTTCATAAACTAACTGTTTTTTTTAATACCTCACTACTCATATGGCATGACAAGCTTATAATTGTTTTTGCAACCAACTCGCTCAATAAATAACTGTTTGTGTTTTGTGTGCGTTGCCATATTTTTCCATAACTAAAACGTTATCTAGACTTCTATGCGAAATTCGCTTTCCAATTCTCAAAACTCTCCTTTAGGTGGTAAAAATTCGCGTGGTATACGCGTCTCCTCCTACGATCCGGACGAACCGAATGCCACACATCACGGCAATAGCAACAACACAGGCGGCAATAGTGGCACAATGAGCAGTTTGGGCAACACCAGCCAAGGCACACCAGGTGGCAGTATCGCCGGCTGCATCGCATCGAAAACCTTGGGCAATCAGCGGAAATTCATGCCCGGCGGCCAACGGGTCGCCACCATCAGCCAGAACTATAACGAGAAGACGATGTTGCTGAGCAGCGATGATGAGTACCAGTAAACGAGGCCGGATCGTGGTGTCGTTAAGAAGTGAGTAACGGAAGCGAGCCGCCCTAATAGCACTTTTTAAATACTATAAAAACTCACTGATTACACCGAAGCAACAGGTGGAAGAACCGTTTAGGCTTTGGACGTGTGTTGGCGTTTTTATTGTAATCTTCTTAATTTGCTGTTTATTTTGAGTTTTTGATGTGTAAGTGTTGCCAGAAATTAGCTGCGATTGCCGTAATTAGTGGTCGCAGGTGAATTTCATTGAAAAATATTGTTTTTTGTTGCAAATGTAAGGCTTTGTACAAATTAATTTTTAATTTTTATTGCGGAATTAATTTTTGTATTTTTATCAAAAGTGTGTAGATCAGTACAAATAATTACGGTTATATATAAAGGAAAAAGTTTTAAATGCCAGCAAGAGCAGCTAAGGTGCTATTTATAGATTTCATAACATTTTTACTAGAAAATATGCAATTTTATGCCACATCTTCCATAAGTGAGGTTATGTTATTATCTTTTATTTATAATTGATTTAGTTACGTTATTTATTGCAAATTGCAAATGCAGAACTGAACTGCCGTTGTTTACTTTGTGCTTTTAGCAAATCTCAGTCGCACACATACTTATGTAATTATTGTATGTATGTATGTATACATAAGCTAGCAAAATATGTAATCCTTTGCGGTGAACTTGGCGCGCTTCTCTACAGCAAAACCAACAAATGTCCAAAATTGTTTCTATTATTGTAACATTATTAACAACAAATATTATGTATTATTATTAATGTACGTCGTATGTATGTACAATCGTATAGCACGCATCCGTCGTTCGGTGGTCGTGTGTGAGTGTGTATTTTAAATAAAAATATACTGCAAATGAAAATAAATACAAATTCACAATCCACAATATGTATGCTTTGCATTAGAATTTTAAGCGAATTACGGATTGTAATATTCAAAAAAGTAGTGGCAGGGGCAGAGTTGTATTTGAGTAGATGAGTAGAGCGGAAGCCGTTAGATATAAGAACTTTTCAAAAATCTAGATAAAGCATTGAAATGTAAGAAACTAGTATATTAACTGAACTGAAGAGTGGTGAGAAAAGAGGAAATCAAAATAAAAACCAAATGTGAACTCATATTTAACATATACATTAATATTTATTTAAACAAATTAATTTTTAAATTTTTTTGCTAAATTTTTTCTATCTTTTATTTATTTTTGTTTTTTAATTGCGGAAAGTGAATAAATTAATATAAAAAAATAAATTAAAATTGTGAACTAATATTTGATATAAAAATATTTATTTAAAGAAATTATGTATTTTTTGTTTTTTAATTTTTAAATTTTTTACTCATTTTTTATTTTTATTTATTTGTTACTTTATAATTTCAAACTTTATTTAAGATTTTTTCTTAGTTGTGTTTTTTAAACTTTACTAAGTTCTTTTATTTTTTAGTTTAATATTTAGTCTGTTAAAAGAAGAAGTCTGTTAGAAGAAGCGTACATACATTTTACATCTACATATTTTTTTTTTCAATTTATATCTGTTTTTTGTGACATTTTCTTTATTTTTTTAACCTAGTTTAGTTTGAAATCCATTTAAAAATGCAAATATACAGTTATAAATTTAAAAATACTTTTACTTTTTATGTAAGTATGGTTGGTTGGTGGTATGTGTTTCTAAGCCTCTAACCCAGCTGGTTACTCCGTTTCCCAACTATTTTCATATGAGAAATTAACATTACAAATTAAATGAAATATTGTACAGTTCTGTAATAAATTACATTCAGTCCTCTTACGCGCTTCTCGTTCAGTTAATTACAGCGCAGAGAATTTAATTATGTTAAAATATTAAAATGAATCAATTACTTTTCTCCTGTAAAGAAAATTTGTATAAAAATGTATTAAAATAAAATAAAAATATTAAAAATAAAAACCTGAGATAAATTATTAGCACTATGCGTATGTAAGTTTATCAAAAAATATATATCCTACATACATATAGTATGTATGAACATTGTGTGAAATCGTTGACTATTTATTCGCTTAAACGCTTAACAGACGTATGAAGATAAAATCATTTGTGAATGGTTTCTAAGACCTCAACGTGGTTTGAAGGAGCAAGAAATACAAATAAAATCAAATAAAACACGACAAAATTAAACTAGTTCAAATGCGATGATTTGAGAAAGATTTTCGGAAAATATAGTGTGACGTTTTTAAGGTATTAAGAAACGTCAAAATAATGTAATTTTTTTTTTTTTTTTTTTTTTTTTTTTTTCTTTTTTGTTACTACATGTTTGTCTCCGGTATCAAAGGAGGTTAGTTATACTCTCCCTTTAAAAATAGCATACCAAAATTTATATTTTAAATCTTTTCTGAGTAACAGACTTCTAAAGTGTAAATTTGTTATGTGAATTCATTTATTATACGTATTTGAACATGTAATTCAAATATTAAAACATTTCAAGCAGTATTTTTTTTTTTGTTAAATCTCTAAAAAATCACTTTTTTAGATCGCCACACCCCCTTTTAATCAAGCTCTTAAATTCAAATCATAACCTCGAAGAAAATTTAAATTAGCTTATTAAAGGAAAAATCGGGACCTTGACTACCTTCCCTAAAATCCCATTCTGAATCAGTTTACAAGACAAGACCCGAAATGAATTAGGGAAAATAGAAAATGAACGAAATCAGTGTTCAGTTTACCATATATAATTTTATGTTTAATTAGTTGTCTAATTTGTCATTTTTAAGTTACCAACACCAAAGAAACTTTGACTGAAAATAGTTAAAAAGCGTAATACCAAAAAATGGTTGCGTTGATCTGAAAGTGAATTGATTGAACTTCATTTCAACCGCGGGGAGTTGACAACCGTAATAGGGGTATAAAAGATGGGTGCAAAATTTATTGCTCTCATTAAATATTTCACATCCCGGAAGTTAACAGACAAGCCGATAATGTCCAGCAATTATGCTCCTATATATCATTAATCTATTCGGCTGTTCGTCCCAATACTAGGAAGGGGATAAAACAACACCGCAGTCGCAAAATTACTGTAAACTAGTGGAATTCACATATGATAAATGAGTGTATGACTTGACTTAAGGGGTTACATGGGCTTCCTCGGTTAAAAAAAAAACAGACTTAAATTTTTTTTTTATAAAAAAAAAGTTAAAGATATTATTAGAATTTTTTATTCTTACAAACATACACTAGTGGCAAAGAAATTCTGAAATTTGTGGAAAAAAAATATTAAACTCGGCCATACAGGATCATTTAAAGTGGAAAAATACGTGTTTTAGTTAAATCCTGGACGAAGGAAAAATAACTGAAACTTGGATTTTTTCAGACGTTTTTACAAAAAAAAATTAAAATTTCGCGACCTGTGTAAAATTTTATGAAGATCGGTTGTATAGTTCTCAAGAAATCTTGCAAACGACTTCAAAAACACAGCTTCGAGAAAAACGCGTTTCAAGGCTCAACTTAGGATAATATTCTAGAGCTGTTATAAGACAATAAAAATTGATTTTTTGAAACCCGCAAGCCCATGTAATCCCTTAAAGATAAACCATTGTCTGCTGAGGGACGAAGTCCACTTTCTTTGGTGATATTCGAAGCACTCGCACTTTAATTGAACCGAATGGTTCAGGGAAATTCCAAGGGTATTTTAACATATTGTAGACAAGCAAATTGTCATATTTTCTATGTCTGTGACATACTTGGTGTGGTTCAAAATTTTTTAGCTAATTTATTCATTAATTAAATCGCCATTAATGGCGAAGATTTGGCCAGTTTTGTGTGTCTTCCTATATCCTTTAAAAGTGTGTGACGTTAATTGAGACTGAAATATTTTCCTGCAATTATCGATTTATCTATGTATGGAAGCTTCACCTTTCTCTTTAATAAACATTTCATTCTCTCTTCTATACTCTTCTGAATGTATGAAATACCATATTTTAAAAAACCGTATGTCCTTTTTCCCTACCGGGTCTTTTAGATACATAACATGGGGTATGTACATATATATGTGTAAGTGTAAACATATATGTGTAAGTGTAAACACAGATTATGAAAAAGTTTTGTAAAAATTAATCCATGATTATTCATTCAATTTGTTGCCAATGTTCGTTTTCTTCTCACTGTCATCAAATTTTTTATCCGTGTACACACATACATACATACCTATGGTAATTACATATATTTGAGTACTTATACGCACGGTTGGGCGAAAATGGATTTATTGTTGCGTAATTGAGTGTTACAAGTATACAGAGATTCATGCAGTCAATCAATACAGGTATAGCTGGTATTTAAAGCCACGGCTGCAATTTCTTATTCAAAATTATTGAAGTTATTTATTACGAAATAATGGCGTTTCGTAAACAAACTTGCAAGGATTTCCCATTAGTATGATCATCCTTTCTATGAGTAGTATTTAAAACTTTAAATGATTTTAGAATTCGTACAGTTGGTCAGATTGGGCCGAATTATTGTTGGTTGGCAGAGTTTTATGCTTTTGGCGAACTTTAGTGAAATCAAATCAAAATTCTTTGAAAAAAAAGCTTGATGGATTTAGTCGAAGGCGGGGTCTTAGAGAAGGTTTGAATACCAAGAATAAATTGGATATTGCTGATTGCTTGTGAAATTTAATTTAAACTTTTATGTAAAAGGTGTTCCATTTCGCGATTCCTTAATTTTTCAAAGAAAAAACAGAGAAACTTCAAATTTAAAGGGGCATATGATTCCACCACTCCAAACCGGTTTTTTTCTGATTGAAATTGCAGCTCTTGAAATTCTTTATGTTGCTTTTCGTCCCAAATACGACMGTTTTGCTTATTTACCTATTGAGCCAGAATTTGACGTCATCGCTGCATAAAATTTGGTTCGAATACTTMGGATCTTGGAACATTCCAAGAGCTTATAGAGCGAAGAGTTCTTGCGCAAGCTTTTGTACGCGTTCAGGAGTAAGTCTYTCCATGATGAAATACCAAACAATACTGAACATGACTCCCGCGTTATCTACAACCAAATAAACAGAAAAAGAAATATGGTAGGTTTAAGCTGTAAATGCTTCAGCACTTAGTGACAAGTGCATCTTTAATTATGTGAACGCATACAGGCTGCTTTATGTCTTAAAAGCTTATGAACTGCTTGGCTGGCAATGAAAGGGTATGCAAGGTATAACTTTTTTTGTCTCAGTAAGTAAATTTTAGGTTTATTTCTCCAAACTCGCTCTCCATTTTGTGGTAAATTCAAGTTTCAAGCTCCAGAAGGCAGTTAGAAACCCAATACAGTTCTTGCGATTGTTATTAAAGAACCACTAATGATTCACAATAGAAACAACAGTTTTAGACGTGACCTGAGTGAGTGATTAAATTGCTAAAACTTTGAGAAATTTTGAAAGTAACACATATACTATAGAAATAACTGTTTATAAATTGCCAGTCAAAAAACTAGTTAGAGAACACCAAAGTTAGGGAATTCTGCCTGCGGTGATATCTATATCTGATTAGAATAGACCAGGATACATATATTTATTATAGCCAAAACAGGCTCCTGGGCCAATAAAAAATGCCAACGCTTAATATAATTGTCCATACACTTGTTATAACTTGCGTTTTATGAATGTATATTTCTCCACTACGTTGTTAAAGGTCAAACTCATGGTGTGAGACACGCCAAGCTACTAATGGGAGGTTACAACCTGAGAAGGTTTAAAATAGTAATTAACTTGCCCAAGAGCAAACTCAGGCTGTTAGTCGCATGGTACACTGGCCACTGTAAGCTGAATGGGCATCTGTACAGAATGGGCCTATCAGCTTGCGCAAACTGCCGGTTCTGTGACAGGGAGCCTGAAACTCCGGAGCATCTGCTGATCGACTGCACACCAGTCTGTATTCGCAGAGCCAAGGCCCTTGGAGTTCCATTTCCGGATAGGGATCGCATTGCCTCGCTAGCGCCTAGCAGCCTACTGGACTTAATTAATGGGCTGGGTCGCAGTGCATTCCTCATTATCATTCATTCATTCATTCAAAGGTCACTTAAGCGATCATTTAGTACGAGCTTTGACACCACTCATTCCGCAGACAATAACAAAAATGTGTTGACTTGATCCCCAAGAGATCTTCTGCTATCTCTCTGATGCCAATACGATGACTCTCTTGTTCACTGAATGCTTTATGCCACTCAAACACTTTTGTCCTTAATAAAGTGGACACTTTTGCAACACTTTCAAACGATTGTGTACCGCAAGTGGTAAATATCGTATGCAGTCCACTTGGAGTGAAATGATGGAGCCATTTTTCATCCATTATTACATATCGATGCATTCTGTGAGTGTTAACATTTCCAAACACTCCTTCGAATCATCAACTCGTCCTTGTTTTTGGTCATAAGTGACCTCGCGCAGCACCTACTTTACACGGAGCTTTTTCATACTCAAACATTCGTGAATGATATGATGTATACGTTCAGATGATGTCTTTAGAGCGCGTGCTATCTCGAAAGACTTCATTTTACGGTCACCAAAATTATTTTCTGGACTTTTTATTAATGTTTTCGTCGGTGTCAATCACTTTTGGGCGTCCATAATGTTCATGGTCTTCGGTGCTCACTTGAGTTGACTTTCCTGACCAGTGTCCAGAAACTCGTCATTAAGGCAAATTTTTGTTGAGCAAAGAACTTGCATAATTTTTTTTTTGGAACGAATACTTTTGTGCGGACATGTTGAAAATGTTACGGAAGGTTTTTGATAAAACTATAGCACAAAACAAAAAAGCTTAAAAGTGGTATAATGAATTCAAAGCGGGCCGAGAAGCATTAAAGATGAACCGAAGTCTGGCCGACAACAACAAAAAAACAAACTGCATTGGTCATACGCGACTTTTTTGCCAAAAACTGCAAACCCTCAAAGCCAAAGCGGAAACGCCGTGTTGACACGATTGAGGAGCTAAAAACCGAATAAAGTCTTAAGGGTACACCAGAATGATGTCCTCGGGGGCTGGAAAAGCGTTGGCAGAAGTGCGTTTTATCGGACGAAGATTATTTTAAAGGGATTCAAATAATAATAAAAAATTGGAAGAACAAACAAATTCATCTGATTTTTTTTGATCACATTAGTATATATATATGTATATACTATATGTGTTTCCATTTATAAATAATTTTCCTACAGGGTCTTCTGCCTACAATGCTAAAAGCAATGAAATTAATAGAGAAACAGTAACTGCATTCAATTGAATTATTTGGCGACAAAAAAGCAACAGCAACAGCAACAGCAGTAATTCAGGGCCACACAAGCGTTGCACGCAAACAAAAAAAAAAAAAAACAAAAAACAGTTAACCACTGATAATTCGATGTGTGCAGGTGGCAGAGAGTGCAGCGCGCATTGCGATGATTTTCACGAGACGAATGTGGCGATGTGCAGACGGCGAGGGGACTTTGAGCAAACAATACCCACACATACAAACGCGCATCTTTACATGCGCATGTATGTGGGAATGTAAGGGCAAACAGCGATTGCGAGCGCTTATTGTCGATGGTGATTATTATTTTCATGTTGACACGCAATGAGCAAACAAAAGTGTTGCCAAAAGGGGGCGCACGCATGTACATTCGGGTGTGTGTGTGTGTGTATCTGGGGTGTGGGCGTGGTCGAGTGCAGCGGTTGCGACCGAACAAATAAATTAAAAGCATTGAAAACCGCAAAAAGGCAAACAAGCTGCTACGCGCACCGTTAACACAACTGTAAGTACACGTCTGCGTGTGTGTGTGGGGCTGAGCGTGTAGCCACGTACACGCTCGTATTTATGCAAATGCAGTTGTGCAGGCATTCGCGCCACAATCCGCAATGGTTGATCGAGTTCTGGCCGCCGAACGTGCGGCTTTCGGTGGCTTCATGTTGCACACTCGCAGCGTCATTATTATCCTCTGCTGCCGCGATTGCGCGTGTGTACGTGTATGCGTGTATTTGTTGTGTGGCCCTTCGCATTATTACAATTAAAATTAATTAAATAATAAATTTTAAAATAATTACATTACATTGCGCTTGTTTACACACGTTCCGACGGCGATATGAAACCAATAAAAATGTCAATACGTGTCGAGTATAAAAGTTTCGCCACAGCAAATAAACACATTTACAGTTATTTAAGTATGCGCATATGTTAATCTGTGGGTAAAATGGCGCCGAGGAAATTTTTAGCTCATGAAACCTATTTTGGCTCTTTTTGAAACATCTTCTAGGGTAGCGTAAGGAGCTTACGATTAGTCGATTCATTGGCTGCTCGAAGTTTGTCAATAGATGGTCCGCGTCGTTGCCAAAACTTTAATATTTCAGTCCTCTGTATCGCAACAAAACAAAACAACGTTTTTTTCTTCTCTCTTTTTACAATACAACAATTTATTAATCAGGAATATGTCCCCTGGGGGGGAAAAAAAATAAAAAGAAAATATATCGGATAGTCGAAAAAGTCTTTTCGTATATCAAATCAAACTTAAACTTATTTTTTATATTTATAATGAACTTTAATGAACCAAATATGTACCATTTTCGTTGACCACTTTTTGCCATTTTTCTGCTAGAGACATTATTCCATCAGTGTAAATCGAAATTTCGAAATTTCCAGAACGGTAGCGAGCGGACCATTGTTGTGCTACTCGAATTGATACAACATCGTGTCCGTAGGCCTCACATATTTCATTGGTGGCTTGCGTAGCATTCTTCTCTTTTTTATACAAAAATTTCAAAATATAATGAATTTCCTAATTTTTTTTTACTAATTTTTAAACAGCTCTAACTTTTTTCAATTTCCCCGAATTTAATTTATTTTAAAATCTCACCTGTCCAACACTATATGATACAATGTGATTAGTAACACAGAAGATATACCACTGCAACGACATCTACAAAATACGAAAAGACTTTTACGAATACCCAATATAGATTTCCCTACAGGTCCCTTGGCCATCGCTTGATTTGCATAAATGTGCGCTTATGATAAATTCATTTTTGCTCTTAACTTTTAATTTGCATACTACTCGCATATTTGTGTAAGTTCGGAATTTATTAATACACAGTAATTTTGGTGCATACAAGCACCAGATAAGCATAGATTTATAGATTTTTTACTCTTTTACAATAACAACGCATTGAGTACCTTTTATTGGTTCTTTATCCATATCAGCATTCGAAAAAATATAATATGAATGTGTTTTTAGGCCTAAAGCGCCTTTAACTGTACAATTTTAATTGTTATTGTAGCCAAAACCTTAATTAGAGCTACATTATCGTATTCGTTAGTTCACTATACTCTGATTAAATTGTGCTAAGTTTGCCAGGAACTTTGTATCAACCAGAAGGAAACGTCGGATACCCTATAAAATATATACTATACAAATGATCGGCGTGTCAGTCTGTTCGTCTGTGTAGCGATCTGCATTTTTGTACACATTCTTTTCTCCCAAGAAGCCGCTCATTCATTAGAGCCACCGGTATAGGACCACTATAGCATATATCTGCCATACCAACTTATTGATGTCCAACACCGTGGTAAAATCCTCGAAAAAATTATTATTTTTTTCAATTAATTGGAGCTTTGATAAAGTTTTCGAAATTTTTTAAAGAAAACCCCCGTATGATTGGCAACCATTTGCAAGTTTGGGTAAATAATTATATATGAAATCGTAAATTGTTAAGCCTATATTGAACACGAACATTTAGGTTTATGTGGTATGAGTAACCTTTTCCAATATAATCAACTTAACACTCCTACACACACCTGTAGTGTGAAATTTTGAAATCATCGACTTATTTCATATTTCATATTTCCATAGTTTAAAGTTTTAAAAATAACATGATAAAAAATCGATATCTCAAATAGTTATTGATTTACAGCCATAAAAGGAACCAACCCAGTTCAATCAGCTCCCACAGTTTATCTCTGAAGGTGTTTTTCTCTAGTCATATTGGAGTGTTTAAACATATTTGGAATTTAGGGCGATACATTGTTTATAGGAAAGATCTTTCATCTTTTCGATTTAGCATTTTTAGTACGATTTGGACTCATAGGGATGGCAAACTTGATTCCAGCGACAATTTTCTTCAAATCTGAAAAAATTGTTTTGTGGATTTTTTGATGTTTTTGTTATACAATAGTTTATTCACGGTATTCGGTGCTAATATAACCTATTTAACTCGTTCAATGTATGCCCCATATATAGTCGAATACTTTTAGGATTCGGCATCGTTTGATAATTAATGAATTACGAAAAATATAGATACAATAGTAGGAAATTTCTTTCCAAGAAGCAATATAAATATTTTTGATACATTAATTATTTTGTGGCAAGCCTATAATAGCTTCTATTAATTTTATGATATTTTAAGCACTGAACCTTTTTCCACACTATAAATTTTTAAATTTCCATAGAAGAGATTTCCCTCGGTGAAACGGCAAACGACTGCCGCTTATGCAACACCAGAAAAAGCAAAACTTTCGTACTTGAAAATTATTCTCAACCAAAAATAGCAATAAAATCAGCTTGTAGAAATTGCACTCACATTGCTTGCATAGAATTGAGACCACGCAAACTTAGTTAATTTGATAAGCATAAGTGGATTTTGCGCTTAAAATGCTTCACTTGAGCTGTAAAATCTTCAACAAGCTGTAAAGCGAAACTTACGAAGCCACCGAGTGCAGAATCTATGTATGGATGTGTGCTTGAATGCAACAGCTCGTGAGGCTTCACTCAATCAAAATTATTATTTGCCAACTATTACGTAATGCAAATAGAATTTTTGGTATAAAATACCAATATTTATTAAAACACAAAGTTGGTATACATGGAAAATTGACGTGTGTGCAAAATGCCCAATGCAAAAATGTTACGTATACGCACCAGTGGCCGTAACATTCCCTTACGCACTTCCTTCGTTGTTTATTTTATTGTTTATTGTTCTTTTGCCTGAACGTTTTAAAAGATAATAGTTTACATTTCACACTTGTCTAACAAATATCAAATATTAGTTTACGGCTTGACGAAAAGAAACATTCCAAAAAATGCTGGCTTGCCCTTAAGGTGCAACTACACCGCTGCTATGCATGTGTACTTTTACATATATTTTATCAGCATTTTATTTCGTCTTGTATGAGATGTCATCTGAATATTTAATTTAATTGAAAAGTTGAGTAAAACATAAAATAAAATATGCTTCTATCAAGCAGAGAAAGAACAAGGAGTGGGCAATATTTGTATGCGTTCAGGTTGAAAAGCATATCAGAACGAATTAATGGTTTTTTCCTTAAACAACAATCAAATTTTATGAAAACAGAACTGTGTTTAAGCGAAGGATTTTAGCAGAGGATCAATTAAGAAAGGTGTGTGCAAGTGGGTGTGTCCTTGGTCCTTTGTATTTCTAATTTACATATACAAGTACTACGAATGCCTAAAGTAAGTTTAACTAAGCTTACTAGAAATATTTCCCTCTATCGTTTCGTGATAATCATCCAAAGGCTACATATGTTCAAAATCATCACATGTGTGTTAACATTTGGTGTGGGTTTTCCATCTTAACTTAAAATCTGGGACATATACCGAATTTGATGATTTCAGTTCATTAACTGGCTGGATTTTTGCCAGCTGTTTTCTCCTTATTCCCCCGTTTGACTGTATTTGATTCTCGATGCCTACATCTCCTTTGTTTTTAACATTTTTTATCAAATGGACAGACTGATAGACTATTAAGGTCTTTATTTGACAATAAGATAATTTCGATATAATATTTTTCTTGAATATACTATAGTTTAGTTTAAGTTAGAAGTTTAAAAAAGGAAAGCCGGACCATTGCGATAAACGAATATTTCTAAATATTTAGCAAAAACACCCTCATAAATGGTCAAAGTGCTTTGAGCTTGCCACAAATTTGTGTAGACGGAGAAAGTGCATGAATTTTTCCATCTCACCTCTATCCATGCAACTTTTATTGTTAGCTTTCCCCACCAGATATGCAGGCTTACCGAATACTACTAGGAGCAAGCTCTTAATTTTAAAATTATAAAGTTATTCTTCAAAATCTATGCCGTCTCCCTCAAAGTAGTCCCCCTTGTCCCCAATACACTTGTGTCAACGTTTTTTCGAATCCTCGAAACAGTTATTAAAGTCAATTCACGTGTGTTGTCTTCATTGAAATTTGAAAAGCTCGCGAAGAATAAAATCAATACGCGACGGTGTTATCGTGGTGCAACCATCAAAAGTTGTCACCCTTTAATTTTGGCCTCTTTTTACGACTATCTTTACGTAAACACAAATAGTATTCCTTGCTGATAGTTTGGCCGGTCGGAACGAATTCGGAGTGCACCACACCTCGATAATCAAAGAAAAATGACAACATAGCCTTCATTTTTTTTTTTTGATGTGATCTTTTCAGCTTCGGTTCACCTTTGCCACGATATTCGGCCGATTGATCGTCATGTCGCCAGTAATAACACGTCTCATGATGTCCTGATAGTCGGAAAGCATTGTTTAACAAATATTAGCTCGACGACGTTCTTCGAAAAAATATAAGTGATTATGGAATCAGTCGTGCTTTCACTTTTCTTAGGCCCAAATGATCCTTCAAAATGGGTTTCACTGATCCTTCCGATATTTCAACGATGCCAGTGAGATCTCTGATTATTAATCTTCGATTCTCAAATCAAATCACCAAATTCTTTATTTTATTGATGTGTTAATCATCAGCTTATGTTGATGGCCGTCCTGGACAACCTTCTTTGAATGATTTGTACCAATCAAAAATGCTTACTCGCGACAGACAATTATCACCGAAGGCCGTATCCAACATTTTGAACGTTTTGGCACCTGAAATTTGATTCCGCACATAAGAATTAATGGCATTTCTAATTTGAATAATTTTATGTCCTTCAGAAAAACATGGGCATACTAAACACAGTATGTGCCCAGTAAGAACCCCTACAATTGCGACAAGATGGACCTTGTTGAGAGCAAGTAGTTTTAGTGAATCTCCTGCCTTCTACTCTAGGCAAGCAAGATCTCACAGTTGCACAGGAGATAGTAATTGGCCAGTATCTGTTAAGTCCAGCGATGGTCAGAGGCTCAATCCGATGTAATTGAGAAAATGGTGGCCTCACTTCTCTCATCGGCTTTGCAGTTCCACAAACGAGTCTGATAATGAAGAGGCTTGCTGTTATCGATAATGAGAATGTGCATCCCTCTGACTAATTCTGAGCGAGCTCAAAAATCTCATTTGAACATAACATTCATAGAAAAAAATTCTAATATCCCGCACATTGGGGAGAGATTGGAAAGCCTTAAGCCTTTTTTACTGTGGTATATGAGTACATGATATGACTGCCAATTTTGGCAATTTGCGCCCTTTTTATATCATAATAGGCACAAAAAAAATACTTCCAGTATGTTTGTTAACAAAAAATATACATTAGGCGCCGACAACTGTCATTCGGTGTAAGAAAATAAATCGTTGAAACTCAGCGGTGGGTTGAAATCAATTATGCGTTCCGATACTAATAGCAGAGATTACATACATATGTGTGTGTTAGAGCAACAACCCGCTCCATTGTCACACTTGCATCAGTCCGCACTGGATTGCGGCGCGCACGCGCTTTTTCAATGAAATTCAATTAACCGCACATAAATCAAATTCATAATTTAATAACGAAAGCGCTATGCAATTAATAGTGTACTATCAGCACAAACAACAACAGCAACTGCAAAATTGTAACACATACCCAAAGGCAAAGCGAAACGGAGGCGATTCGAACACGAGCATTTGCGCAAACGCATGGAGAGTGGTGGCGCYCTGCAGCAGCCAACGCCGCGCACATGCATGTATGTATGTCCGGTGTTCGGACGACTATTATCCATTGCGTGGCTGCGCAAGCGCAATTGCGCCTGCACAGTTAATTGCGAAATATGACAGCCATTCACAAGCCACGTCTATTTTTTGCGTTTCATCGCTATGCTTGACTTGCAAAAGCGTTTTTATGCACCTTTTGCCTATAAAAATAATAAACGCTAAACGACGACAGACGTAATTTACACGAAGCCGCCAATCATGTCAACAGTCACTTAAGACTCAGCGATTGCTGTTGTATAACAATTAAAATGCGCCCAGAGCCCAGCGGTGGCGGCCCGTAGAACTGCTGTTGCTATGCTAACAGTAAAAACACAAAACACTGCAAACACAACAGCAACAACGGCAACAGCACTATTGGCAACAAAGACGCGTTGTTCTCATGTTGCTGTGGCGGCACTGGCAGTTGGCGGCTGCGGCATCGAAATGTAATCAATCATTTGAAGTGGCCAACAGGTATTTCTTAAGTTAACTCAGAAGCATCAACAACAACAACAACAACAAAACCAAAAAGAATAGTAATAAGAGTGGCAATTGCCTCACACATACTATGCATACATTTGGATGTTGCAAGTTGCAAGTGCATAGAATGGCAAACCAGTTTCGCGCTCTTGCCTAATCATTTACCTCGGTACACACATATTGTTGTACAAATGTCTCCAGCATAGATGCATGCTCCTATGTGACTGTTTGTGTGTGCATGCAGTGTTATGCTGCATTCATTGCCGCAATGGCAATCATTAATTCCGAAAGCAGGAGTAAACGTGGTTTCAGAAAGCAAATAAATATTGCAGAAGTCAATGACAGTGAACAACAACAGCAACAAGTGCAGCAATAATGTTTGTAATAAAGCGCTTATGCCGTGCCTCTCCTCACCCCTGTGCGGTGTTGCATGCCATATGGAGCTTGCTGTAAGTTCTAAGTTACCTGCGTTTTTCTGATAAATTTTCTCTTCGATTTTCTTTAGTTTTTCGTTTGTGTGGCAGGCGTCGTTCGAACGTAAGAATGATCAACTGATAATAACATGCTCAATTTACTCTACAAGATGCTGACAAAGTCCGTTCAACATGGAATAACAGTCATGTGTCGAAAGTGTTCCGGAAGATTTCAGTAGGAGGGCGTTGAACAAACCAAAATGCTCGAAACCCCACTTTCATCACTCAATGTACATATTAGAAAAAAATTTACTTGAGTTCAAGTTGTAAACTAGAAAACTTCTCAAAATGGCAGTTATTGTTTCTTCATAGTATCTCAAATATATAATCACATGCCAACTATTCTTCCTAACTTCAGCTCGAATGATTCTCTGTAATTGCTTTCTGTGGGTTGCTGGTTAACTGAGTTTAGTCCACAACTAGAGCTTCTCAGAACAAATTTTTCCTTGTTACATGCACTTCGAAAATTTTATTTTCAAGAAAGATTTTTTTGAGTTAGTGGAGCAAAGCATATAGTAAATCTAAAACTATTAGGACGTAAGTGAAAATGCAATCAATTTTCTGAGCCGACTTAGCCTTACTTCTTTGCTTTACTATGCGCTTGATCCAATGTAACACGAGATAATGGTAAAATTGTTGAAAGACTCTACTTATTTCCAAAGCGGCGTGGTGAGCCGAAATAGGTAAATGATCTTCTTAAGCAAATATTAGACTTATCGTCTATTGTTCTTTAGTCGATTTGGAGCCAGGTTGGGATTAGGTTTAAAGTTCGTTCCAAAAACGGATGCTACTTGGACAATTGGTATAATATAAGTGTCAAGATATTTCAGCCACAGTGTCGTAAAAGCTGAATAATGCAGGAGAAATGACTTCCATACAACTTTGACAGTTAGAGTGCGACTATCAGGGCTGGTGCGTTCCGCCTTTAGCTAAATGGATCTTGCAGTCGCATCGCAGCTATTGTTGACCAGTGCCCTCCCAGGTCACGCAAAATTTAGAGGTCCAGCGTTAGAACGCAAGAGACCAACGGAGATGCAACTCCATCCCAAATCCATGTAATCGACACAAGGGTGCTCACTCTTAGGGGCTCATAGACTTTGCAGCTTTCTGTGACTCAGGAATGACCAAACACTCAGATGCGTCTGACATGGAATTCCCACTATAGTCGGTTCTACGTTACCGGAACTGACCCAAATTTTATCCGACCAACGGCTGTATATTCGGAGATCTAACCCCGTTTAGATCGGTAAGCTTCAGTTTTAGTACGAGTCTGATATTGAAGTAGCTTGATGTTATCGATGGTGAAGACAGACTCTTATTAACTAACTTTGAAAGCACAGTTAGTGAGCTCGCTCTAGTATTGCCCTGGGATGTCGGAGTGAAGGAGTGAATGCCTACCTCGGGTAGCCTAAAACTATGCCTGAGTGGGAGCTCCTTATTAAAATTCTCCACCTAAAGGTGCCTAATTGCCTTTCAGTTGCAAATATAGAAAGGCTGTTAAGGTGTATCCGGGCTAGAATAAAAATTGATAACGGTTCACAGTACTGAATTTCAGTTAAGGATTTGCATGACTTCATTAGCAATAGCTTTAAGTTTTTTTCCATTTAGACTTGTATGTGTAACTGGTTACAGCGGAATCGCCGGAAACTACTCATTCGACTGAAAGCAAGCCGGTTGTCGGATGTAGCGCTTGATCTATGAACCTTCAGTGAACTTGCCAGCTGCTGGTCAACAGCCAGAACTTGTGGGACTGCGGGCTATGACCTAACCTTTTATGTCGCGCTGAATTTGGGCAAGGACCGAAAATGTTGCAGATATCAGCATCCGGTTGATCTACGTGATTATTCTTGAGGTATCTCCACGGAGATAAATACAAAGGGTTTAATAATTATGTAATTTCGTCGCACCTTCCTCGATTGATATTGTCATATCAAAAGCTTTAATGAATTAATAGTTATCCTCGAAGTAACAAAAAAGATTCTAGTACGTGATACGAATAGTGAACTGTTTGGTCACATAAATACGATATTTATTTACCAACCTCCAAAAGGTTTATTCCCACGATCTAACCAACCCATCCTGTTAGGAATTCTTCTAACATAAAAACTGAAATGCATTTAATTAAGGAAAATATCTGCGTGCCTCGGAAATGGTGCGAAAAAGTGCAACATCCGAAGAATGCTGACCGTTTCACACTAATTTATTGCCAGTTATTTTCCAATATGTGCAAGTCACTTTCAGTCCGAAGAACGCCTTGCTCACTTAATTAACCCGCAAGCATTGTGGAAAATTATTGCGCAAGCGCACACACGCATAAATACTTCGAGAAATAATAAAACTCTTTTATTACTGCATTTTTACGGCCATTTTTGTGCGCCTGCTGCGGCCTTAAGCAATCGCCAGCAAATGCCAGCAATTGCAGTGGCAGCAAATCAGACCAAAACAGTTAGCTGGCGGCTGCTGGCGGTGGCTGGAAGCGGCGGCCTCGCCGCCAGTGTGACAACTTGCACTCGCAACATATTAAATATGTATGAAGCATTGCGGCTGTTAGATGCGCCAGCAACCGTAGTAGCAATAACACCGTATTTGGTATTTGGTTTTCCACCACACACGCACGCATGCGCACAAACGGGCATAGAGCGCGCGCATTTATGGAGCTCGGCAACGGCGTGATGGTGGGAGTGAAGCTAGAATATCTGACTACAGTTAGCAGAGCTAGCGCGCATGCCTGCCAGCCAGGTGCGAGCATTTGGCAGATATTCGCTGATATGGTGGCAGCTGCTGCTATTGTTGTGGTAGCTGCTCATTCATTGTCGCATCGTTTCCGCGAAAAGGTAAATTACAGCACATCGTCGACAAAAGCGTTTGTGGCGAGTGCAAAAAGCGACATATCTGAGCATTTCCCTAAAAAGGTGCTGCCAATGTGCCGACGAAGCCGACGGTGCCGCGCTGCCAAAACAACTATGTGCGAATGTGTGAAGTCGAAGTGTTTCCTGCGCATGCTTGCCTTCCAAGTCGCTGGCTCTTCCTTACATAAACACACACGCACGCGCTCGTGCATACACACATCTTTAGGTATGTACCGCAGTGCATTTAATTGTGTGGCCGGCGGCGCGGCGCGGCGTGGCGCTTTCATAGTGCTATCAATTAATACCTGCTTACGTTTGTTCGCTTGTTGTACACTCGCTTTTAATTGGTAATGGTCAATTTGTTGATTGGCAGTTGGCTGCGCCTGCAAGTTGTTTGCCTGTCGCCACGCGCATGCGTACTACCGTCTTGTAATAACCACATTGCGCGCATGCATTACAACATTATTTTGGGTGCGAAGTAGTGACTTGACGAGTGCTTCTTCTGGTTGCCGCAGGTAAATTGATACATATGTTGGCCAGGATCGCTGCGAGTTGTGTTTTTGGGAAAAAAGCGAGTGAATGAGGCGTTTTGTGGTTTCTTTTTTTAAATTGGTATTTCTTGTACTAAATCCATATCATTTTATATAATAATTTTATTTTGTTTCAAAAGCGATCCAACTTCAAAAACCTCAAACGTTCTGTACAAGGATTTTCCCTCATCTTTCTTTCTACTAAGCCACCCGATTAATTTTAAGCAGTCTCAAAATTGATAGTGGCTTTTTAGATGTGAGAAGATCTGGCGAAAGGAGGTTTTGTTCCCATCCGAAGATCTTTTCTAGACTTTTTTATATTTTCCTGAATTTTTTCTATATACTCAGAAGCCCAGTCAATAGAATCATATTATATTGTGATGGAAAAGTACCCGAACATTGTAATTAAAAAGTAAAACCTTCGAAGTGATCCCCACCAGAAGTAATACACTTTTTTCCAAATCTCGAAATACTTTTCATAAGCACTTTTTGGGATGACCTTCAGCTCTTTCAGTGAATTTTGTTTTATTTCTTCGATCGTCTGAAAACGGGTTCCACAGAGCGGCAATTTTTGTTTGGCGAACAACAAAAAATCACAACCAGTCAAATCTTGTGAATACGATGGTTGACCGATTATATTTATTGCGGTTTTGGCTTTAAATTTGGTCATAATCGGACTCATGTTGAAACAAATTCATTTTATCGCGACGAGTCAAGTAAGAACGCGTTTCATGTATAAATCATACGAATGGACTCGCGAGAGATGTCGAGGTCTCTTGTCATCCCTCTAACACTTGCCTGACGATTTTCAAGCACCATATCTTTCACTTTTTATTAAATATTTTGATTAGCTGAAAGGGTCGAAGGTCGTCTCTCGACCTTCTTTGCAGGCTTTATACCACTTGTAGGTTTGTGGTTTTGATAAAACTAAATCACTGTGAGCCTTTTCCAACATTCGCAAAGATTCCGCACACGATATAAAATATAAAAATATAAAATTTGAGAAAATTTGTAAAAATCGCAGCGCAAACTGGTTTGTAGATCGCGCACATATTTGGCATGGTACTTAAGAACAGTCCTACCAACCAAAATTAGCTTTTTTGAATTATCATTTTCAATGTATATCACCCGCAAAGTTGTCGTTCTAACTGGATTAATGTTATAATATAACATCTCTACGGAGAGACGGTTAAAGTTAATCAAGCAATTTTTGCTTTTAGGTTAGGTGAAACATTTCCTTGCTTAATGGTGATTTATACGCCAGCTATGTGAACCAAAAGACCAGCTTATGCGCTATTCTCTCTACTAAAGTATCAGGTCTCTGTTTAACCGCCTGAAATCTGCGAGTGGTGGAATTTCCCACTCTGTTCGTACCGCTACCGAAAAATGTTGAATTTCGCTGAGTCTGGATTTACTGGCATCAAGACGGCCGTACTACAACGGAAAGCATAAATAACTGCTTAAGATTTGGTCGAATGAGTGGAAGTGAGAATAAAATGATCAAGTTAGCGACGTTCAAGGTTACCAAGCTAAAGCTCAATCAACGTTGGCTCGTTTAGCATTGATCGAAAACGCCAATTTGTGCATCGGACTAACAGGGGTCTTATTAAACAAAAAATGCTAAACAGTTACAGAGGCAATAAACATTTCTTAGAGAATATCTATTAGTGCAGTCTTTTGGATAAGCTGAGTTTTTTCGAGCTGATTATTTTTTACACAAATTTTACGAAAGCTTTACATTCTTGCGAGCTATTGAAGTGTGGAAAGAGAGTTAAAAACATACCTAAAAAAATAACGACCTTTTTGACACGATCTTTTCTTATTGTTTTAATTTAATATATATTTTTTTTAGCTGAAAAATTGGGATGGTTTTTGTAAAGAAAAGTTCCAGGTTTCATATTTTTTTAAAATTTTTTCGTAAGGCAAAGACCAAAGAACGCTCTACTAAGATTTCCCTTAGTCAGCTTTAGAGGTCTGGAAGCATCATATTTGGCGGGTATATATTGCACTTTGCTCGTTGCTGGGACTGGGATAACCCAGTTATCTTTTAAGAGCTCACCACACTGAACACACGATAAAGTAACAAAGTTAATAACAAGAAAACCATATGATTTTTCTTACTCTATCTAGTGTTCTATAGAAGCACTTGTAAAAGATAATGGTGCTACTATTATTATAACAAATCTAAGAATTTAATTGGCTGTTAAAAGAATTTGTTGAGACTTTACCACAAAAATGCAGACAATTTGAGAAAATAATTACAACAGTAAAAGAATGCCTTCTTCAGTTCACCATCACTTACAGCAATACAAATACAAATACAAATATGTGTAGGAAATGCTGGTGCTGTTGTGCAATGTTCACTTAAAATGCGCAAACAATTTTCGCCACTAAATTGACCAAAGTGAAGCGACAACTTGTTTACCACAATGGCCATTTATTTGAGTATTTACTACAAGTAAATACCATTTAGCAGTTAACGCATGTTGAATTTAAATATTTAGATTTACTAAATAACCACAACGCAAGCCAATCAACCAGCCAAACGGCCCGCTTGTAAGCCCAAAGCACACGAACATACACACATACCGACAGTGAGTCCAAAAGACAGTGGTGCCGCAACAGCTTTCCACATGCTGCATGTTGCATACGCGAATGCACAGGTGTGTGTGTATGTAAGCCATTTGTGGCGCAGCTGCCAAACGGAGCACAGCTTACTTACCGCCGCAAATGCCGACTTTCTTCTTGCTCAGCGCTCATAATACTCGCAGCTCCTTGCGCCTGCGCTTTATTGCACTTTACTGTTTGATCTGCCGTCGTCGTCGGCGATCATCAGCCAAAACAACAATAAAAAAATAATAAACTTCAATATAAATATAAAAAATATAAACACCGCAATAAAAACGATGAAGAAGAAGAAGAAGTAAAAGGCCCACCGCAAATCGCAGGCCAGGAAAAAATGCGCGAGCAAAGAGTGGGAGAAAAAGTGAGAGAATTGACTGGCGGCGGTGGCGACAACGTGTCGGTGCTGTCCAAAGCGCATTGCAGCAAATAAAAATTCTTGACTTCTTCCAACGCGCTGTGCATTTTGCTTGGCAAACCTCAGCTGTGTGCATATCCGCTCGTTTGTCCGTCCATTCGGCCATCGTCTGGGCGGCTACATTGGCCATGCATTCGTTTATCCGCGCATGCGCAACAGTTGAATGCGCCCGCGTTGAAAACGATGCCCTGTAATAACTCATCGTCCGCGCTCATTTGTGCGATCGTACGGTCAACACGCTGTCGCGGCGCCGTCAATTGCCGGGCGCTTTCAGTTCGATGCGTTCTACCTGTCGGCCATTCGGAGTGACTGACTGCATGTCTGTTGCAGAGTTGCCGTTTTTGCCGCTGCGGTATGATTTGATTTCTGGCATGCAACCGCTGTTGTTGTTGTTGTTGGTGGTGGTGTTGTGACGCAGCTAAAGAAACAAACAAGCGGAAAGTTAAGCGCAAATAATGCTGACAAAATACACGACACCTGAGGCCAGCGTTGCCTTACAATTGGCACAGCAGAGTCGGTGTCTAATTGCGGCTGTTGTTGTTGCTGTTGCTTTTATTTTTCTCGTGCTATGCAGCTCATTATTGCAGTGGTGGAGTTGGTGAGTGAGTGCCTATGTGGCAAAATGGCAGTGTTTCGGTTGAGAAACTAGGGTCTGACGGAAAAATGAATTTCTATTTTCTCTTTCAGAAATGAGCACAAGTGGCTTTGATCTAATTATTGGTATTTAAGAAAATAATAGATAAAGATAATTGTTCTGAATGTATTTGAAAGTATATACACACCTCAACTGGAAGTATTATTCAATTTCGCTTTCATAATTATGTTCAGTTTCATTTAATTATACTTATACTTATACTTATACTTATACTTATACTTATACTTATACTTATACTTATACTTATACTTATACTTATACTTATACTTATACTTATACT
>NW_017536185.1:664932-675401 GCF_001853355.1 Bactrocera latifrons | reverse complement strand
ATACTTATACTTATACTTATACTTATACTTATACTTATACTTATACTTATACTTATACTTATACTTATACTTATACTTATATTTATACTTATACTTATATATAATCAACATATTAACATATACTCTGGCAAGCGCGAACAAATATACCTTTTTCCCTAACGCTTCAAAAAACCTTAGCCTCATACGTTAGTGGTTTCCTTATTGACAGTTGTTGTTGCATATGGTACACCACATCAATTTGAAAGCATATGCACATACAGACACACATACCTACAAACGACGATGTTGTTGCTGTTGCGCCTGCAGCAAGCGTCATTGTTAAACGTGCCACACCATGCCATCGCACAACACTGCACAACGGCACATCAGCAGCAGTGGCAAGAGCGAAACTAAGCGATCGTTAACGTATCTGCCACAGTCGACAAATGTTTGACCAGCGGCAACATTGGTTGGCAAGCAACAACAAAGCGACCGTGCAACATGCACACTGCCACCAATGTGCGCACACACATTCGCACATACTTTTCTGGGCATGCGTCCAATGCTTTTGTTGCAATTGCTGTTGCTGCCGTAGTTTTTGTTGTTGCTGTTGAGCTAATGATGTACAAAAGCAGGCAGTGTCTTATTTCACAGAGTTGCACCGTTGCAGTGCGTTGTCTTTCCTCCCCCAGGTCTCTTGTTCTTCACTAATTCACCTATGCCTGCATGGTACATTGTTGTTGCTTTCGCAAAATATTTGCATCGTTAAACCATCGTTTTTGGCCAAGTTTGCTCACTCGCGGGAAAATAGTTTTGCGTTGCATTTCCTTCTTTCGCTTTGCTTTCATTGGAAAAGTGTTGCTGTTGCTGTTTTGACTTCGGCCATCACCAGCAGGGAGAGCACACAAGCGTGCTCAGCTGTGTATATGGTTGGGTACAGAATATTAATATGCGTATTAAAGTGTACTTTGTGCTGTGGGAAAGCAGAAATTATGTGTCTTCAGATGCTACAGATAATTCCATCGTTTTATGGCTGTGTGAGTGTGTGTGTGTGTTTCGACAAAAGTGAAAGTTATTAAGAAGTTTATATTTACATATATCTGATTAAATTTAATCTGGTCTAATAATATTAATTCAAATATTTAATATTGTCTTCAATATAGGGTCCTGAGCCGAAGCAAACATGTCAAAGCTTATTCCAGTTCCATATAGTTGTTAAAGCCGTAGCACCTTAAGAAAATTTTGGTGTGAGCCATTTGCTAGGTTGTTGAACAGTTTCGACATCACGTTCAAAACCCCACAACTACATTGCGAGCTCTACTTCGACGTCGTTTTGATATTAATGTTATTTCGATCTTAATGTTATGTACAGAGATTTATGGGCGATTCGCATGAGGTAAGTTTTCGATGCCTTCACTGAATACTTTGTCCTAAACAAATACTTGTATTCGTGATAGGTAAAGAAGACTCCCTATAACATTCTGCGGCATTTTCAAGGCTTCCTAAGCCGTAATTCCATTGTAAACCCCAAATAGCAAACAAACACCTGCCCAACTACTAATTGACATAGCCGAGTTTACAACAGCGCGCAAGTTGCTCTTCCTTTTCGCTGCTTGAAGAAGCCAATTGAAGATCCCAAACCAGGTTCTTCTCCACCTCTTTTCCTCTTCCTCTAAGGTTATAAAATCAAATAAGAGCTCACTTAATATTACTCCCTAATCGTTAATAATAATATAACTATTTTATTTCTATATTTAAATTGTATGCAAACTCTACCGAAGGTAGTTCTTAGAAATTAATTCAGATAGTTTTCAAGTTATAAAATTAATTGTTAAGCCTATTCATCCGATGTTCGATATCTCCAATCGATTTCAAGTCACACCGTATTTTTTGACCTATAGTATGTGTTATTTGGTATCCAAATATTGCGGCATAAGTTAACTTTCAAAACTAAAAATAAGCTCATGACTACACTATTAGATCCTCTAAATAACAGCCCTTGGCCAGATAACATCCGGGTCAATTCGGCGGTTGTGGGAATTGTCCGTAGTTAGATCACGTCACGTGCTATCATTCAATCTTTGTGGCACGTTATACGACAGTCCCAGCCCCCCAAACCCCGAAGTTATTTCGGAAATCGGAAAATTTCATGGGCAATAATAACATCAAGATTGTGACCCCAATAGAGATATCTATTTACCAGACAATATCATAAGAAATTATATTATATATTGGTCTTTAAAAGAAAAAGAAGAAAGAAGGTCTGAAAGGGTATGTATATTTAAAAGTTCTTAATACTCAATCGGAAGAATTTTGCTGAGTTGAGTTCTTGGCCGGATAAAAATCCGGGTCCGTTTCGGTTACGGAGACCCGACTGTCGTGAGAATGCAGACCAATGCAATTACACGAGTAAGGTGTTAGTTGAATCCTGCCTCTTGAAGAAGAAATTATGAACATTGTTATTAACACTCCAACAGCAGTTCTTTTGTGAATACCGCGATCCCCATTAGGAGGTTATGTCATTTAAATTGGATGTTGTTTAAACCTAAGGGTTAAGTATGAAGTTCACGAGGTAGTCTTCTTTTTTATATCAACTCACCTTATGCTGTTCTTTCAAGCGATCGACTAATTAATACGCTTTTAATTACACGATGGCTCTTCCAACTGGGGCTAATGATTTGAATAATATCGCTCATTACATCGCTAATAAATCGTGTTTGCTCGCATACACCATTCCACCATTCGTCGCTGCCATGCAAGCCATACGTACAGAAAATCATAATTTATCACCGCCATCGTGCGTGGTGGGCGTGTCAGTTGGGCTGTCAGTCAAAGCACTCACACGCGTTACGTAGCACACCTTATCATTGTCACCTCGGCAAACTTTTCAACCGCAGAAAATTACTAGTTCTGCAACAAAGTGACTGGTGAGCGCAGCTAAAGGAAGCCAAGCCAAAACATAACAACTGAGCAAGGAATGCAGGAACGACACTGGTTGCAGGGCTGTCTAATCGGAAAGCGTGTGCAGGGAGTGAGCAAAAGTTGCAGTGAGCAAATGGTAAATTGCAAGAGAAAAAACAACAACAGCAAATACTATAATGCGCAAACTGGATATTTGTTATTATAATTTTTAATTTTTTCTCGCGGTGTTGAGACGTCGATGCCGGCGATGTTGCTAATCTCATACGAGTGTGAGCTTGCTGCTGCTGCTGCGGTAACGTCTCTTTTAGCAGTTCAGCCCTACGAAATAACACTGCTTGCGGAGAGAGGTAGATGTGTAAAGATTGAAAATAAATGACAGGCAACGTGAGCTAAGTATAGCTATGATTGTACCGCCACTTCTTCCATCAACGCTTCAAAGACTAATGTCTACATATGGGTGGCGATGTTTGCATTGGACCATAGGGCCCTCTTGCAGGCATTACTTTACGTCAGAGGCTACCTCGGAAAGATCTTTAACATCTCGATCTAAATTTGAACCGAAGTTTAGTGATGTTACTAGTAGAAGGTGATGTTATGAAGAAGGGTTTATAACAGAAAGTAGTTACACTAAAATTCATGGGGTTCAAATTCAATATGCGGGGAGGTTAAGCAAAGGATCTAATTATCCAAAATGTTTGATCTACACGGTCTTATGAATTGTGGCTGCAAATAATTTATTTGTTTTTTGAGACTAAAAAAGAGCTCGAATTCTCCTTTTTTCGGGTCGAATTTATCCATCACATGCCTCGGACGAAAAATGTGAGGACTGTCAACAAGCAAAGGTCTTCTTCATTAAACTCTCAAACAAAAACAAAAAAAAAAAAAACAGCAGCAATAAGTTAACGCTTTCCAACACTGGCTCACAGTGTGTCCAATGCATGATATTGCATGCGCTTGTGGAATTTCCGCAAATGTTGCAGCAACATTGCGGCCATTCGCTGCATATTGACCGTCATGTGGTGGCAATAAAAGTTTCAGCACTCAAAGCAGCAGCGCAGCGGCTTCGTCATGGGAAGCTGGCAGCGAATTAAAATAAAAATTGCAAAACGAAAAAGTAATAAAACAACACAAATATAATTYTTGTGGCAAGAGAAGAAATTTCACGTCGCCACAGAGCGGTTTAATGGTGCGGTGCTGCAGCAAGTCGTCTATTTCTGCGCGTTTTGGCTGCCATGGTATTGGACGCTGAGCGCTAAGCTTTGGTGCTGACTTGATTTCGGTTGGATTTATGTGAATTTGTCTAGTTCTTGCGGTTRTTGCTGTTGCTGTTGTTGGCGTCAAAAATGCAACCACCACAGCAGCGGCCGTGATAGGTGCATCATCTAGYCAGCCACGRTTGGAGCTTGCAACGAATGTGTTCTGCGTCTCTCGCGCCAATCGGTGGCAAACAGTTGATCTGAAGATTAAGTGTTGCATGCAACTCTGCTTCATTGTTTTTTTTTTTTTTGGCGTTTTTGTACTTTGCCGGCACATATGCAAAGCTTTTACTTTGTTATTCTTGCTGTTGTTTCTCTCCACCAGTTTGCTTTATTGCCGGTTTGTTATTGCTTTATTTTATTTATATCCATATTGTTGTTTTTGTTGAATTAGTTTGCCGCATTTTTCGCTGTTTGCCACTTTTGAAGGCCAACGGCTATCGTTGTGGGTTGCATCGCTTCCAGTTTTTGTTGTAGTGTATGCGCGTGTTTTTGTGTTTCGCCTGAAACGCCTTGAAAGTGTGCCTTCATGAAAACAGAGTAAATCAAATCAATTTAAAAGGAAAAAGCGATAATCATAATTCCTGATTATTGAAATGTTGTCGAAAGAAATGATTGGAAAATTAGGTAAATTGGCAACATTCACAGCTCRTAAAATGGGAAATTGGTATAATGGAATGTTAAGCGTGATCATACATATGGCTGTGGTGATATGACTCGAGAGCGGGAATGTTGGGAAGTTAGAGAATTCTACGGTAGTTTAAATTGTTCTTATCTTGCAGTTGTGGGTTCTAAATTGTATTCTATGATCTTGAAACACCTTCTTCAATCAGATCTTTAGATTACGCTAATCTTTAACTTCAAATTTTAAGTTATTTCCACTAGTTATGCGAAGTTAAATAGAAGATTGGTATGATCCCAATGTTAAATAAATGATTTTAAGGCTTTTATTATACGTGTGAATTTTGTGGTTCAGTTTAGTACGCCCTAATAAAGATGAGAAAAGAGTCCCACGAAGTTCCTTACACCCGGGAGAATACGTACGAGGAATAAGAACGACGTGGTATTAAAACGTGATCTTAAAATGAAATAGATGGTCAAAATGTAGTCGTGAGGGTCGATTTCATCAAATTCCGGGAACAAAGTTGGCCAACATCGTGTTATAACGCAGGGCATTGATGATGACGGCTTTTCCTCCCTTTGAAAGTAACAAGACCCTATGCTGCCGCCATACCACAATCCGCTGGAAACGGTTTCTTTTTTAGGGATGTATTTCCGTTTCCTCAAGAATTGGACTTATCCTAAAAAATTACGATTTTGTTTATTGACGAAGCCGTTAAATCAGAAATGTAAAAGCCACCGAACAATGTCCATCAGTTTTTGGGTTATAAATCTGGAATTATTCTGGCGTCTTTTTGCATGCTCATTTGTCGGAACCGCCGATATTAGTCCTCTATAGTATATAGCTGCCATTTAAGATGGCCGGTCAAGATCGAAGTAAAGATCTTTTTATGGCTTTTTGTGCTATGAAAAATGTGCTTAGGAAATATATTATTGCTCCGATGCCGCTGAGGCTAACGTTTTCTTTGTTGGTTGTTTGTTAATTTAACCTAAACCCTGATTAAAAAGTAGTTGACAAATTTGCTTCTCTCTTAACCTAAGTTCTGTGGCTATCTTCGATATTTAGTATTTTCAAAGCTTGCTGGTTTCTTAAGTACAACTTTAAGCTAAGAGGCAACTCTGACTCTCTCTTTCCTGCAAATGCGCCTATTTAAATGCATTGCGGCTACATTTTTGTATTTTTAATTCAATATTAGTAAAAGTTGGCAGCGCTATAATCAATAGTTCATACAATGCCAAAATAGGTGGCAACTCTATTTCAATATCTTTTCATTCGTGGTTCTGCTTCGGTTTAAAATATCACTACGGTAATTTAAAAATTATTTTCACGGTGCACAGTATGCTTAGTATTATACATATGTATAATATGTATGAGTATATGTGTATGTCTATGTGTGTTTGTACGTATGTATGTAGCGATGGATTCAATACCAGCGGTGCGTTTTGCTTTCACGCTTCGTTTCTGCTCCGGCTGAGTTGCTTAGAGTCTTTTTTAATAATTCTGCGGATTATTGTTGTTGTTGTTTGCACTGATATACGGCGTCGCACACGCTAGCATATCTAAATGGTCGACTGTCATTGACTTTGGTGGCTATTTGTTTGCGAATCTCTCCGCATTTCGTTAGCACTCCGCCTACTGGCTGCTTGTTGCTGTTGTTGCTATTGCAGCAAAGCAACTCACCCAGAGGACAAATCGCTTATTATAAACACAAATGCACAGAAACACGCACACCAGCGAAACAAAATTAAAAAGCATTAAGCGAACCTTCGGAGCTTGCAACCAAATCCAACTAAACCCAGCCACTCAGCGTCTATAAGTGGCTAAGCTATTGGTAATGTGATGCGGCATAGAATCTATGTCGTGTGTGTGTGTGTGCGTACGTTGTGCTGATCGCGGAGCGAGGAGCGTGCGTTGGCCTTACACCTTGCCGCTGCTTGTCACCTTCGTGTTGCACGTTTGTTTGGCATGTGCATCGAGCTTCCTTGTCGCAATGGCGGCAAACCAACAAAATGCCCAACTGCCTGCCACAATCGTCGCTCGCTTGTTGTGCGCCTCTTGTGCCCGTTGGACTTGTGTGTGCCGCATTGTGTCATGCTGCCAACTCGCCTCCTCTATGCCACTCCTCGCCTCCCCCGCTATACATTGCCTGCGCGTCGTGTTGTGGAGTTGGTGTGCTTTTGTGGCTATTTAACTGCAATCTCATATTTAAGCTGTGCAAATACCTGCCATTTGCCACATGCAACAGCGAGACGAGGCAGTGAGCAGTGCCTGCAGCAGCATATTGCAGCAACTAATGCATCTATGCAACCGTGTGTAGCAACAACTACAACTACATGGCATACGAGTCGTATATTTCTAAATATGTTTGTTGTAATGTGTGTGWGTGTTGTTGTTGTGATGTGATTTGGACTTCTGTGGCCGTTCTAAGTTGAGATGCAAAAGTATCGAATTCCACGCGTAGTATTGACCTCGGCCATGCATGTTGAAAGCAGTAGTGCAGTAACAGCAACAACAACAACAACGACAGCGGCAAATAACCACGACAGCGCAGTGCACACAACAGCATAAATAAGGCTCAGCAACCGTGTATGAGTGGCATGATAGTTTAGTGATTTGGTTGTTGTTGTTGTGGTTTTTYTGTTTGTTGTTGCTATCGATGTTGCACATAGTGTAATGACCATGAGCGAAATTCTAATGATGCTGGAGAACACTTTGTGCGCTGCCATAGCGTCAGTCAGAACGAAAAATAGCAGTAACAACAACAGCAACAGCAACAAAATAAAATACAAAAGCAAGGCAATAAAAGAGTTCTACCACAGGCTCGCCAACTTGCCCATCGGTTGAGTATTTGCGCATTCTGTACTTGTTGTTATTGCAATATTGGTGTGTGCCGTTAAATGTGTGGTCTCCTGCACGTGCAACTGCGGGCACTCTTATGGGCGTACATGCAGCAGGCGGGTGTCTCAAGCTCCTCTAATAAAAGTCAAATTTATTGCAAATTTAATTTGGTTTAATTTAAAGTGATCTCTTAAATGCTGTGATCTGATCTTTAACTCAATTTTGTTACCACTCTCCTTAGTTTTTGAGTTATGAATCCTTTAGAGGACGAATTTTTCTTGCATTGGGGTTCTTCACTCATTTCCTCTAACCCTAAAGAGTTCAAAATTATATAACGTCGAGGTATTCTGAAGCTCTCAAGTGAGTTCGGAACCGAGTTTGACATGTAAACTCAGTTACCGACTCTCTCACTCATTCACTTGCTCCGCCTAAATTACATTGAACCACTTCAACGACAAAAAATAAATGTAATCCTGTACGATATTAAAACTTGGCTTGGAAATATCTTCAATTTAAAGTTTCCTTATAAAATTGTTCATATTAGTCGATCAATCTAACCTCGTCTCTAAACATATGGTTCACGGGAATTCCCAAAAACAGGCCTGTTATTTTTTTGCAACGAAAGAAAATTGTGTTCTTCTTTCGCCACTACTGTTGTACTACGTATTATTACGTGGGTGGGTAGAAATAGTTCTTGTTTGATGGCGATTTAGGATACTCATTGCGATACCATCGGGACTGATGCTCATGACGAAGTTCGTTAGTAGTTTTATTGCCAAAAACACTCGACCGATAGTTGTATTTATTTTGCTGTATAGATCCTTGCGTACGCATAGAAGTTGTTTTACAGTGTCCTCTTCTTCTACTTCCTGTCATCTTTTGCATGTTATTGTATGGTGCACCTAGGCTGCTGCCATGCCTACGAATTAGACAGTGAGCTGTTAGCACTACTACTAAAGCTCATCTGTCATTTCTTTGTATTTTTATAGTAGATATGTGCGCCCGATATTCCAGTCATACCACGTTTGCCTGCTTGTTGAGCAAGTAAGTATAAATATTACTATGTATATTTAACAAAGTTGTTCACATAATTCCGTGTGTCATCACTTCCTCTGAAGAAACTCTTATTTTCGTGTTCTCCCTGTGCCATTTGTTTCAGCAGAATTGATTGAGAGATAAACTTCACATGAGTTTCATGAATTCAATGAACAACCGAAAGAAAGCTGAGTTTTTCTTGTATAAAACTGTCGATTACTATAATTTGTTGACTTTATGACCCAACTTGGTAATAAGTTTCCAATCTGCCTCAACTTCCTTAATCAATTCCAAAGTCGCGCCCTTTTATTCGTATTTCTTCTTGTGACCTTGTTTTCGGTACTTAATTTACAATACAATACCGTTATCGAGCTGCTTATTGCAATTGTTGTTGTGTTTGTATTCTCTTACACACTTTAACTGTAAATTTTGTTCATAATTCTCATGTGATAAATAAAGAAGCGGCTTAAAGTAAAGAAAGCGACGTGTGATACTGCAAAGCGATGGCCGATATCCATCGATAAACATACAAATCATCGATATTTTGAGATACATCGCTTGATATTTCCGATGCATCGATGTGCTTATTCAAAATAGGATGTTATACCTTTTCCTTTCAGCTCATAAAATATTGTCATCCTCATTAGGTTTCTAAACGGTGCAAGCGCTCAAACATGTGCTTCTATAGTTCGAACCTGCCTGGTCGACACCATTTTCAAATGACTATTACATGATAACAAATCCCCATAAAAAATAGTTAGCAATAGCTATCAGAAAACCCATGGGGTTAATGCTATTGCAAAAGCCGGGACTCGTGGCACTTCAGATAGTTTTGACAAAACTCAAAACTACTCTCGTATTTGGACTAATCATAATAGGGTAGTCAGCAAAATTGAAAAAAAAAAAAACAGAAATAATTTGTTGCATATGTCAGTCAGCCATCCACACTACAGTTTGGAAGGTTGCCATTAAATCCGCTGGAAATATTGAATGATTTACTCAAATTCCAAAATTACTTATACGACTTTGGGCAAAAAATAGTAAGACTTCTCCTTGTGCCAATTCAATTTGTATTTTGTATACCCTAAACAGTGGTCTCTTATATAAAAAAAAAATATTATATATTATATATATATGTGACCTGGTCTACGGAAAGGGGGCTTAGGTGTCAAAAAATCAAAAAAATCAATTTTCACTTTTTAGTTGATTCGGATGGAAGATGAGATTTTTAACAGCTGTTTCCCAGAAAACTAGTTTCCGCACGTTAGCTCCCTTTTCGCAGACCAGGTCACATATATATATAGTATATGATGTGATATGTATAACTTAATCGAAAAATATACAAACCGTTTTTATAGAGCATTCAATTTCCTACAAAATCTGTGAAATGATATATTTTTTTAAGTAGTGGAAGTGTGATACGCATTTTTCTATCCGATAATAAGCAAAAAAAAAAATATAAAACTGTAGAGCCAAGGTCCTTCCCGTTACAATTAACAGTTCACGCTTTTAAAAATTGTCTTGAAGCTTTCTATCAGCCCATTATGCAGAGTGCAAGCGGCTATGACAGTGTAACCCATGAAATATTAGGCAATTTTCGTGAATTTGTTTTTTAAGAAATTACCCGTTCAAATGTTTGGAAGTTCTGTGGGTATATTTTCGGCCATATTTAAGATGCTGTCTTCGGAGGTGGAAAAAAAAGCTGACATGATTCCGGCCGAATGAGTTACTGAAACAAAACAAGTAAGGAAGGGCTAAGTCCGGGTGTCACCGAACATTTTATACTCTCGCATGATAAAGTGATAATCGAGATTTCA
>NW_017536185.1:615897-664187 GCF_001853355.1 Bactrocera latifrons | reverse complement strand
CAACTTTGTTGCGAGAGTATAAAAATTCAAAAAGGTTATTAAAGTTGGAGGTATTTCCTATATATTGACCCACGATTTTGGAAAAAATACCAAAAATTTACAAAATGGCGTAGTTCAGAAAAAAATTTCGGTTTCCTAGGTAAAAATGGTCGCTTTTGTTTAATATTAAATTGACAATTGCTATCCAATCAAAAAGATCGTAGTCGTAACGTCATTGTATAGTAAATATATCCAAGAATATCCAGATTCAATTTGAAGTCGATCGGTCAATTCCTCGTTGAGTTATGATGTCTGCAATTTTACAAAATGTCTTATGCTTGTACCTCCGAGCGGTCACTCTTTACAGGATATTTTTAAAAATATAAACTATCGAAAAAGCAAAATCGACTTTTCGAAATTGTTACATTGGTATAGCATCTTAACCCTTCCTACTAAACCGGTTATATTAAGCTTACTACGAAGTTTGTTTCAAAAATTAAACTGCGGAGATTCGGTGTAGCTGTTTCTTGGTTTTCTTAAATAATTTTTTTTTGGTCAATCTTTTTAAAAAATTGTGATTCATACAATGGAGAATTTCGTTCATATGCTAAATGTTTTTGCGCTTAAAACTTTTCAACGCTTGCTTTGTGCAACAATAACCGTTGAGTTATAATACATTTATGTGAGCTCATTCATTTACGAAATGTATAGTTAAATAAACAAATGTACATCCATACAATCACACAAACTCCACAAACTAATTCATATATATGTGTGTGTACAATCCGCACTCTTCTTACAATTGTGTGCAACCAGCAATCCAGAAAGGTGGGCACCATCACGCGGCCAGCAGCAGTCGGTAAATTAAAACAACAAACAAAAATACCAACAAAAACGACAATAATAATATGGACACATTAAAGACAATTTCCAGGAATTATAACAGCTGCAACCCTACCAACAGCCAGCCAGCTTTGCCACCGAGCTTGTGCATCACAACGAAAGCAGATGTTGTTGTTGTTGTTGCTGCTGTTGTTTTTCTGGGTGGATGTGTGATTGGTGTGACCTGTTTGCACGCATTTTCGACTGCTCTTAATGCAAATTGAATTTTTATGACGAAAACTGCGACTGCGTAAAGGTTGGCATAAGTGTAACGTTAACGCATAAACAACAACAACAATTCCAAATGTGGTACATATGAACAGATTATGCAAGTGAGCAGTCATAAAGCCAAAAAAAAAAAAAAATTATGAAATGAAAGCTCGAAGGATCTTCAGCGAAAGGGAAAAAACCCCAGCGATGGTGGCGGAAAGGCGATTTCAAGCCATTTTATGATAAAACTATAGTTCGGATGATTTCTGAGACCAAAATTTTATTGGAAAACATTTTCGGAAATAAAATGTTTAATTTATCATGTTTGGGCTTCAAAGCATAGGATATCTTTAGAAATATTTTGGTTTATGTAATGTATTTTCAATTTGTCGATAAACTTTGTTTCGACATTCATTCAAATACTTCTTCCGGACTGACAAAAGAATATACTCTTTACGTGTTTTAATAAAATTTTTATCATCGCCATCAAAATAGGCTCTTGAAGCAATACAAGCGTGCCAACGTAGTTTTCCATACATTTGTTATAAGCCTCGGCTGGAGGGTTTTGTCTTAAACGATCTTTTTTTTGTTCTTAGCTAAATTTTGATCGTCATTTGCTAAATTTTTGGACACTTTCGAAGTCATATTCATAAACTTACCGGGCATTGGTTACCAGGTAGTCGCCAGACAGTCGACTCAAAACAGTAACCAAATTTTTTTGGGTTGATCCATCAGAGATGTTGAGATCCTCTGTCATCTCATGCGACGACATTAAAGCACTTTTTCTTTAACTTCTTCGACGTTATTGATTTCATTGGAAACACAAAATTTCAAGCAAACTAGTTGGTAATTTTTTTCTTGGTAGAAAAGAAATACCTGTTGTGCCGTCAAAGAAAAGCTATGAAACACACAGTAACTAACATATAGAAATCGCACCTCATGCAAACACAAAAAATATTTATGGATTCAGTCCGGGTCAAATTTGAGCAGGGGGTATTATTCAATAGTTCCTCAGATCTCCTATTTTACACTGAAGAGTGTTGGTTGATGTAAAATAAAAAGGCCTTTGAGTAATGTTGTCAAACTAACTTAAATCTAAGACTTGATACCACTAACCCCGAAGTAACCTCTTTAGTTAAGGAGGCAGAGTTAGAAAGACAGAGAAATGTCTAAAATCAAAAACTCAAGAGTTGCGAAGGCAAAAGTCGTTGCATCAAATTGAGCACAACAACAGCAAACAATATTAAAATTCTCCCAGAGACACTCTTCAACGACAACAAGAGTTGACAGTCATCCACCATCGATATTTGCACGAAATTCGCAGTTTTGCTTAAACTTCAATTTAAATTCGTTTCAATTAAAATTCTTCAACAAAAATAAGAGAAAGAATAATGAGAATTATAAAAGACAACAATATGAACAAATAAAATAAAAGGACCAAAGAAATGCGAAAATGCGACAAAATTAATTTATATAAAGGGCAAGTTAAGAAATATCCATAGCGACATACATGCATACATATACTATATATCTGCCGTTGTGTGTATGTAAATGCGCCGGCAACTGCGTTAAGCGCGCAGAACGCAAAATTGTAAAAGAGTAATAAATTTTAGACCATCAAAACTTAAGGCAAATAAAAGAAAGGTAATAAGTAAGAACAAAAGCAACGATGAATGGTCAGCGGAAAACCTCATTTTTTGGTCAAGGCAGCAAAATGTGCGGCACAAAAGCGCAGCCGAACACTTTGCAACAACAAAACATGCCGTAATGCGTACCATCGCATCGCAATCAGTGACTTATGAACCAAATTGGGTAAACAAAAATAAATACCCGCAGCGAGCGACGGTCAATGAAGCGAGCAAAAAATGTCAAAAAAAACGCGTTGATAAAAAGAGACGCTGCGGAATGAAGGGGAAAAAATTCGGAAAGATAATTTAGCGATATTTTGTGCTGAAAAAATATCAAGCGAATTGTAGCAGCAAAAAATTAGTGCAGCCAAGGCATGGCGAGACACACGTGAAAGGCATACTTGTAGGAAAAATTTGTGGCAGATGACGGTCAGAGTTAATTTCTTAACATTATGTCTTTAAATGGAAAACATTAACTTGGGAGTGGTATTGAAAGCGTATAAAAATATTTTTATTTTGATTTTTATACTCTTGCAACCAGTTGCTACGGAGTATTATAGTTTTGTTCACCTAACGGTTGTACGTACCACCTAAAATTAATAGGTGGTAAATTAATAGATAGATAGATATAGGGATAAGTATATACAAATGATCAGAATGACGAAAAAGGTTGAAATTGAGTTAAAATTGAGATATCCCGATGAAACTGTGGGAAACATTTCGAGTTCTTAGATTGGCGTGATCGGATCACTGCCACGCCCACAATTCGCCATTAACCGAAAACATATAAAGTGCGATAACTAAGCACTAAATTAAGTTAATAATACACAGTTGTAATTTAGTATAGACGATCCCAAAGGGTAGCAAGGGCACCTGTGATCAAACACCTTTGAAAAAGTGTGCGTGGCCCCGCTCTCTAACAAGCTTAATATATGTACATATCTCCTAAACCACTACTGCAACCAAGTTTGCTGAGTACAAATCTTATAAGAACTTCTAATAACAGTGTGAAAATGGATGAAATCGGAATATAACTCCGGTCACTTCACATATAACGGTACTGTTAAAAAGTACTAAAAGGGCAATAAATCAATAACTAATTACGCCAGAGCCATTAAATTTTATCTCCATGGATGAGAGGGTTTTATGAGAGTCGGTGTGAAAATTGGACGATGGGCATGGCACCGCCCACTTTTTGGTGAAAACCCATATCTCTCTCCGACCGAACCGATTTCCACAAAATTTAGTACCTGGTTCTTATGCTACATTGTAGAAATAAACGAAATCTGTCTACAATCACCACACCTACTTTCCATATAGCACAATTTTAAATTTCACTTGATTCGTTCAGTTTCCAGTACACAAATCAAAAAGCAATTGAATTGGAACAAAGCCCCCATATACTCTATATAAAAAATAATTCGGGTGAATTTGTACCGCATATATCGGCCAATATTTGAGCTATCTCAAAAAAATTACATAGCGCTTTTTACTCATAACAGTGTATCTTTGTGCCTAAAATTGATAAATTTGACCGAAAACTTGACTTACCCACCTATATATAGTTATATGTATATATCAGGATTTTCGAACATCCGGCTGACTTTACTCCTTATAATTGGTTTTTTAGTATATGACACGTTAATAGTATGTGGTGTTGGGAAAAATAGATAAAATCAGGTGGATACCTCCCTATATAATGAGTTTCGTTTTTCTAACAAATCTAATATGTCGGTCAGTATATAAGTTATATATAGTGTATGTATATATAAAATTTCTGGATTTCGATCCGCTGGTTGACGTTTTACACCTCAAAGTATTTCCCTGGCTTTGATTCCTGCAAGCTGCTGGGTTAGAAAATGTTCAGTTTCACCCGAACTTAGCCCTTCCCTACTTGTTTCTGTTTATTTTAATTTACAAATCAAATATTAAATGAAAAAATATTATCTCTCAAGACTTTTGCTCGTTTCCAATGTTCACTTTCCTGCAGGGTGTTTGCTGCCAATTTCGCATAAAATCACATTTACAAACACAGTGTCATCTAGACGGCGGCCAGTGCGCGTAAATAAAGCACAAAAAGAGGACGCACAAATAAGTGAGACACAAAAAATACAAAATAAGTAAGTGCACCAAAAAAATAATAAAAACGCAAAAAATTAAGGCATAAAGTGAAAAACTCAAAACAGCCAAGTAGAATAATAAAAAAATTGAAGGCTCAAAATAATAATGAAGGCAAAACGGCGAGTCGCCAGACAGCGGACATCAAAGAGTGCGTTTTTGTCGCATTTTTTCTGGCTGCACTGGGCCTACTGCCGTCGCTGTTGTCGTTGCTCTTGTTGCTATTGCCGCTTGCGGTTGCAGAAAGACGTGCAACACATACATCATACACACCAAGCAGCCAGCAAGCGAACGCATCTTAGTCCGGCCGCCATTAAAATGAAATTAAATACAAAATGCAAAACATTCTCTAAAATAAACGAAAAAAAATTGGTCAAAAACAAAAAAAAAAAGAAAAAAAKGGAGACGAAAATTCCACGACACCAGCGGCCGGCGTGGCAGACAGGCCAGCAGGTAAGCCCTGGCGATTATCTGCTGCAACTGTTGACTGCCGTCGTGAACTCGGTTGGCTTTGTGTCGCGCACCCGTTGATACATGTCGTATCGGCGTATCTGGGCGCATATTTCGCTCATATTTAAAACAAAGTCAAGACGATAATAATATGAAGCGCACATTGTTGTTGTCGCTGTTGCTGTTGTGGTTGCAGCAAAACGCTCACAGGTGCGGACGGACGAAGGTGTGCACACATGTGCGTGTGCTGTTGCAAGTGTTTTGGCGAAGTGAGTTGCACATGCCGTTCTTTGCGGTTATTACGACCAAAGCATGCGCGCGCGCTTGTCTGTGTGTGTGTGTGCAGTGCATTGCAGGGCTCAAGGACTCGGGCTATGGTTCAGCGCTGTTGCAAAGTGTTGCGTTGGAAGGACAAGTTGCTGTCTGTCGCCTGTTGAGCTTACATATGTTTGACGTTCGGTTATAGATTGTGGGGCAACAGTAAGGTGTCTCTTCGCTCATACAATTGTTGTTGCACAAATTGAAATAGAACTGCTTGGTGTGTACGATGTGCAGAAATGCATAGGAGGCTAGCTTGTTCGTCACAGTTTGTCAAATCCGATAATAATTTTTTGAAGAAATAGCAGTAGGTCTAAAGTATATTGTATGAAGTTTACTGTGGACGAAATATTCTTAGGGTTGCCAAGGCATTTGTATATATACAGCTAGAATCTGGACACTTTAAAAACCTTAAGAACCCTCCTTATCGTAGCCTTTAGATAGATCCTTTTTCAAGCTTCCAAGATAACGCTGCGAAAAAGTGTCTACATGTAAGCAAATCAGCTAAGTAAAATATAACGAAACCATATATCATCCTAAAACTCCATTGTGAGGTTATACCTGACTCATATGACGGATGTTTTTTATACAAGCCAAGTGGTTGGTTGTATCTCAACTGAGCTTAGCTAGAAGATTTATACAGAGATATTTGTTAGGAGAAAGCTTGTCGTAAAATTTTAATGAATAAGACTCGTGATGTAAGATTTTTCAAAGGTTTTCATTAGGTCCATTGTATCTTCAAGTGGTAACTAATTAAACCATATCTGGCAACCTAATAGATGCCATTAAAAACTGATATGTTTCCACCCCAGCTGCAAAATGTGTTTTAAGTTGGAACATCGGTGGCAGTGGAAGGTATCATTTTTCAAACGGTTGAAGATTGGGCATTCGTAAAGGTAATGTTCCCTTTTGTGCAATTTCTGATGGAGAGATCTTAGAGATAGGTGTCCTATGTTACCGCCTACAATGTTATTTAGTTTGCTCTTGATTGGATTGAGAAGATTTTTGTTCTATCCACTAACAACACCCTGCCCTGTGGTGCTAGTGTTCCAAGACCTGAGGTGTTTCTATAGTGTCCATAGATGAAGCTAAATGTTCCACGGCAGCTTATGAGAATTGTTGTGCTGTCGGCTGCCCTCGAATGCGTCAACTTATTTGCATTTTCGTTTCCTTCTGTACTGAACATACGTTTTTTGGAAACGGCAAACTCAGTTGAAATCCATCCAATAGTTCTCTAGAAAACGCGCGTCTTCAAATCTTCCCCGATTGTATTCAACAGAGGAATGTACACTGAGACCGTGTGGTATTCTTCGCAAGTTCTCACAGAGAACTTTTCGTGTTTTGTTTGTCGGCCGAAAATTCTCGGTTTTTCTAAGTCAACTTTCAGTTCTGCCGCCATTTTTTTGTGTCTGAATAAATTGATCGAAAATGTTCCTCAATTTTTGTCTTCGATTTCGTAACGTTACAAGCATCGTATCTATCATACATAATTGATGCCTTTGCCAGATCGAACGATTCGATATCGGAATACTATAGTATATAGCTATATTTGAACAGACCAATGAGAATCGAAAAACGGACCTGTTTACTATTTGATGAAGGGTATTATTTTTGCAATTTGTTTTGCTTTCTTTCTTTTTGCTAAGAGAAAATATTTTTTTAACTGCAGAGCAATAAACTTAAATGCACCAAATTGTAATTGCTAAAAAACCAAAATAGTTTTGAACATCCACACTAACATATGTACATATGTATTCATTAGTAAATGATAGCCAGCGATTTCGTGCCACAAATGCAACGTAGGCTGTGCTAAGTACGGGCTTAATAATCTTCTTAATACCACCAATCTCCAACCAATTACTTATGCCGCTACACCCCCGCACACGTAACCCTGCTTCGATCCAGTCTGTCAAAGAATATTTGTTCATATTTCCGAAGAAAGCATTTTGACGGCGAAAAAGGCAAAATTCGCATTTTGTTTCGGTAAATTGGTGTAATTAATGAGTGAACAGAGGGCATTTCAGCGCCCAAACAAGCGGTTATGCCACCACTTATGCACGCATATATATCTATATAGGCATGCATGTGTGTGTATGTAGGTGAGCATATCGATTTATGTATATTTGATTCCTGCAAAACGCATTTTTATTGTGCGGAAATTTACGATTGCCGCTGCTGTAGACAAGACGACAGATAACTACACGATTGTCAAGGCGTTTAAGCGCTGCAGGTCAGTCACCGGCCGGCCACACGGATCAGACGACGACGATGGGAATGTGCGAATGTGCAGCCGGCACAGACGGCACAGACAGGCGCACATCCGCAGTGCCGCAGCGAGAGGTGCGGTAGCCGGTGGCACAGGCGCAGGCTGGGGCGATGGATGGTTGAGTTGCTCGTTGATTGGCGCGCAGGGCGGCGGGTGTAGGAGGACAGATCAACAAGTGTACGATTGGGTATATCGTCATCGTCACACATTTGCGCCTGCAGATGCAATCACTGAATGGTGAATGTGAGGCGCGCAATGCCGGTAGATAAACTCGCAGCATCGCCGGCAGGGATTCCAAGAAATTAAAAAGGCAAACCGACAAAACGACGAGACAACTCAAGACAAGACCGCATGCATGTATATTACATACATAAGCACACAAATGTGATGCCGGTATTGCGGCGTGTGTATATCTTGCATTGCGACAAAACGATCGTAAATAATTTTCATTTCATTTAATTTTATTTTGATACGCAGTTTCACAGATAGCCAGTGTGCGCGGTAAGCGCACATTAATACCCACACACATGCACACGCGTCATATTCGTAGTAAGTGCTGGTGCGCATGCGTCTGCATTAGCATCTTCGTTGCGCTGGCGTTTGATGTGCGGATCTCGCGCTCGCTTGACTGCTTGGCTGGCCGTCGATCGCATTGCCCTCGTAATCGAGGGTAGAGGCGACGACGTTTAAGCTAAAAATACGCGTACTTATGTATCTACTAATGATATATTTCAAGTGTGCAGGCGGGTAACTCGCTGTGGCAGATGAATAATGACGTCGATGGGTTTAGATGCATTCGCGGACACGTACATATATAATACTGCTTAAAATATATAATTAAGGAGGAAGAACGAAGTTTAAGAGTTCTTTGTAAAATTATATGTATGTGTATGCATAAATGTGCCGAAAGCGCTCTAATGTGCCCCAATCACGATTTTATTAAATTTAATTGTTTTATTAATGCGCTAGAAAAGAATTTTCTCCCAATTTTTTGTTTTTAATGATTGAAGCGCTTCAATATTTTTGAAAAATATTGTACAGTTTTTCTCTTCGAAAGCGCTCACTCAGAGGCCCAATTTTATGCAGCTATCGAGGCTGTATGTCCGCGATAAGGTGCCGAATGTTCTCATCCAAGTCGTCTTGTGATCTCGGGCTTATCTGCGTAGACAAGTTATTTCACATTTTCTTTGACGAAGCAAGCTAATGCGTCAACAAATATTTATAGTACTTCAATAAATTGGAATTAAATGTCATCTTCGCCAACATCTTCCAAATCAGGCAAGAAAAATTAATTAAACAAGGATATATAGCGTTCAGCAATACAAAACAATACAATAACAAAACTTTCTTGTGAAATTCGGGATCGGTGGCCTTTTGTCATTCACCGAATGTGCGACGCGGTTGATTGTTGTTCGACTTCAATTATTGCACGAGTTGGATTATTAAAGGATAGGAACAGCTCAAAGGGTGCTCTCAATGGCGGGTGGACTCGTTCGGTTCTTTTTTGGTACTCTGCTCCACTAGAATAAACGTGGTGCGAAACCATGGTTTCTAGAATTTTCTTATCGCCTTGAAAATAGATTCCTGAGCCAACACAAGCTTGCCAATGCTCTATCCAATTTTCCATACCGTTTTGATAAGTCTTCTAAAATGTTCTCCTTGATCTTCAGCGAATTTAAAAAAAAAAACCAAAATGAGTTGATCCATAGGAGAGATAGAGACTCTCTGCTATATATCTGATGCCAACACGATGATTTTCAGGCATTGTTTCTTCACTGAATGCTTCCTGCCACTCAAAAACTTGTGCTTTTGATGAAGTATACTCTCCAAAACACTTCTGCAACATTTTAAAAGATTCCATAACCGAAATTTTATTGTAAGCAATAAACTTTAAGCAACGAGTATGTTAAATTTTGTTTTGGGTGGTAAAAATCGTCGGAGAAATCTATTACACTAATGGACATATGGAGATCAAACATCACATGAACATAACAAAATTTAAATAGATCAGTCCGAGTCAAATTTGATCAGATGGTATATGCTCGGTATAGCCTGAACATAGTCTGCAATTTGTCACTAGAAACACATCATACTTTGAGTTAAAAAAAAAAAGAACGATTACAGCAAAACAATGAAAATGTGAGTCTAACCCCTCCTCCTCTAGGTAAATTCCCAAAGCTACTGGTTACTTATTACCATACAACCGCACAAGTCGTGAAGAAGGAGATATAATGCAATTATGTTACAACTTTGCCTGAATTTAAGCAATTACCACGACCACTAACGACTATAATCGTATTAACGGTAATTGTGATTTTTGTTGTTGTTGTTTTGGTTGACCTATGTCAATGTCCGCGAAGTTTTCCGTCTATTTACATGATATTTAGGTGCAATAAAGCCAACGAGGCTGCAACCAATACACAGCAATTGCAACAGTGCTATAAAATACAACAATAAAAGCAACATAAGCAACGACGCTGACATTGCTAACTGTCAAAAGAGCTAGAAGAAAACAAAAAAAAAAAAAAAAACGATAAGACTAAGAGACATTTACGCCAGCGGCGTTGGAAATGAAAATGCGGCGATGAAGAGACAACAGCAACAATAAATAAGCAACACAACAACAGCAGCAACAACAACACAGACATATAACTGTCAATTGGCTAAGTGCGGCCAAGAGTAATCTGCAAAACTGGCTAAGATGAACTGTGTTTAGTTGAGTTGAGCACACTGAAGCTGATCGCAACGGAGTTGATCACTGCCGAACTGCGGCTAAGTTGTTGCTGTCGCTGTTGCGGATCACTGGCTTGTAACAAGATGTGGCAACCTGAATTGTTTGCGATTTGCAAGCAGCAGCGAGAAAAGCGCGCAAAAATCACAACAATCCCGGCTGCAATCTCGTAACAGTCCGCAGTGCAGTTCCGCTGGTACCAGCGAGAGGGGGACACAAGAGTCGAACTAAGTGCTGGGCACAAGCAGTGCTCGGTTGCGGCTTTACATATGGAAAATGCAATGGAAATATTCGCAAATTCGTTCCGCAGCCGCAAGTCAAAAACGCACGCCTGTATTATGGCGCAGTCGTAAATACCCAGTAATCGTCGATTTACAATTTGTACTACTGATCTCTCCAACTAAGTGGAGGTCTTCCTCTCTCTCTGCTTCCACCGGCGGGGACCGAGTGAAATAATTTCAAAGCTGGACTCTAATCCATATAGATAACATAATCTTGCCAGCCTAGGTACTGTCTTCTGCCTCCGTACCATAAAGTAGGACGGCGCTGTGGTATGAAATTTCAAGCGATCCGCTTGTTTCAAGACCGACTTTCTCTCGCACCTCGGTTGAATAGACACTGCAATTAGACTTCAGTGAGCCCTCAAACCCAATAGGTCAGAGTGCCTAGGCTTCCTCTCTTTTAGCCGTCACGCCAGGCTTCACAAAGATTTTCTTCAGCCTCTTACACAACGATTGCTCACGTTTTTCAGAGTTCGCGGCGAAAGCGGAATATTAGAAATTGATTATACGACTAAAACTGTATATCCAGAAGCATGACTCCACCCGATCACAATATATTGGAGGAAAATACGATTTTTGCTCACTGGGTACATCTAGACAAATGGCTAGAATTGCTCGCTGTCTCATAAAAAGAACTCGACTATGCAGCAGAACAGATCTGAGTTGAAAACTGAGCCACATACTGTTACTGTTGTGCTGACTCTGCCACCACCGGTCGGCTGGCACAGCTGTGTAGCGCCGCCAAGTGTTGAAAGTCAGCGCAATTACAATTTTCTACGAATTCTAGTCTAGTAAAAGTCGCTGCAACTGTGCGCGGACTTTACATTTAATTTTAAGACAGATTTTGCAATTCGAAACTTTATTTGTGGCAATGGCTTTGCATGCTTTTACTTGTGTTATTTATTTATGCTTCTAATGTTGCTTGCTTTCGGCGCTTTCTCCGCTCTTCCACAGCCTCACATTACCTCACATTTGCCCACCTCAGCACTTTTCGCAAGCAAAGACTCATACTGGCTTAATATTGTTGTTATTTTAGTTTAATGCCATTTTGTGCCGTTTTTATTGTTTTTGCGCTTCTTTATTTTGTCGTTAGTGCATTCTCTTGTTTATCGTAAATTTCGCTCTCCTTGTATGGCACCGACTGATAAACTCGTCGTCGACTTTTCGTTCGTTCTTTTTATTTTTCTTCCATGAGAACTCTTTTTTTATTGAAATTATCGTTCTTGTTCACATAATCTCTGTGGTTCTTGTTGGTTTTGTTGCTTCTGCTATAGCAATTTATGCATATTTCTCGGTAAATGATTTCATTTGCATCACCGGCCTCGATTTATTTGAATTTAAGCTTTGTTCTGACTTACTTTGTTGGTGTTTTGTTGCTTATGTCCGGCAATTGATTGTTCTCTTTAAGACTCTTCGTCACCATTCGCTGATGCTTCGTTTAGGTTGTATCTGTTATAACTATTTATTACTTCTTACTGTTGTTTCCCGACAATTTGCGATAAGAGGTCCGATGTAAGTGTTCGGAATTTAATTTATTTTCTGCCGTTTTACTCTTATGTGTTGGCATTCATAATCATATTATGGAAAAGGTTCTTCGTTCGGTCACAAACTCTCTCTACTGCTATGGTATTAAAACTTTTGATATTATAATTGAATTACATAATAATCCCTCTATCCCTCAATCTTGTATTCATCGCGGAAATCCTTTTAGATTCCCCGTCTGTTAGCAACATTATCAGTTGCTTTTGCGATTATGGAGTTGTCTCGTTCCATAGGTCAATGCACAAGCTTACTCTGAACTACTTAAGAACGATAGAGAATTCTATCGGACGAAGAGTATAAAGGGATGTTTGTGAAATATGTAGTGTTTTTCTTATAGAATCCTTCGTTCCTATCTCCCAAAAAACTGCTTCCGTCAGACAATCCATTTGTTGACAATACAAGTCCGAGTTAAGTGTTTGACCGTTAGGGAGCAGCTCATAATAAAACCTTCCTGACCGCCAATCCTGGCTTTGCATTAGGTCGGCTCACAGCGATTCAACGACTGTTTTTACTCGACGGTGTCATAAGTGACAGACTTCACAAATGAATCGATTATTTTGTGATTTGGCAGCGATTGGCTCATACAGTATCAGACCCATAAGCGTTATGTACATTTCCAGCCGTATGGCTAGTGTTTTCGCCTGTAAATATAATACAATATATCTGCTTTCCATTTTTGGCGCGTGCGTGCGATAAGCAATCATAACACTGTCTGAGAATGCTATTTGGTAAAAAAATCCTGTCTTCCTATCTTTTTTATTGCCACATAGCTCATGCCAATCGCACTTATACATCTCGAGAGGCAAATTACTAAATCCAAAAATATTGGAAATAAAACGGAAAATCTAAAAATAAGTTTTTACTAGACTAAATAATAGTTATACTGATTTGGTTATTGTGTTATTTCTGGTTTACTCAATGGCTCAATATTTTAAGTATTTATTTTTTATTTTTTTTTTCACTAACTATCACACCCCAGTGCATACGGAAAAAACTGATTTTTAATTTCTAATTTTCACACATTTTCTTCCATTGGCATTTCAATTGTGCGCATGGTAGCTGAAGAGGGCACAAAAAAGTGTCTCTGACGTTTATTCTGCTAATAAACTGCATAGCCATATAAGAGTAAACAAACCAACAACAATCTAACGTAAAGTGGTGAGAACTGCAGCCGAGGTGCATGGAATGACAGCCGAACAAAGCGCGGTGAACCTGTTTGCAATAATCGTATGATGCCATTAGATTCTCAAGCATACCAGCGGTTTCTCCGCTTTCGTTTCAATTGCTTTTCCCCCGATTACAATCACAGCACAATCTCTATGGCTTTCGTACATTTTCGGCTTTTACTTACTTTCTCACACAGCGCGACAAAACGAAAGAAAAACAAGAAAAAACGTTAACTTCGGTTGCACCGAAGCTAAATACCCTTCACAGGTGCATTTCTGTTAGTAACTATGTGTTCAGTTTGTATGATAGCTATATGCTGAAGTAAGCCGAACTGAACAATTTCTTCGGAGATTACATTGTTGCTTTAGAAAATAACCTGTGCCAACTTCTGCTTTTGCAAACACATTGTGAAATGTGAGAGTTTTCCATACAAGAACTTGATTCCGATCGTTCAATTTGTGTGGCAGCTATATGTTATAGTAGTCCGATATCGGTAGTTCCGACAAATGAGCAGCTTCTTGAAGAGAAAATGACGTTTGCAAAATTTCAAAACGATATCTTAAAAACTGAGGGACTGGTTCGTATACAGACAGACGGACATGGCTAAATCAACGTAGTCTCCGACCCTTCCCTCTTCGTGTTTCTCTGCTGTAAAATATGTGATTATAAGTTTTCTATTTGACTTAATGGATGTGAATACCAATTAATTTCTAAAGTGTCCACATAATTAACTGTTATAAAGCTTAAGATCCTCTTGCCATTCACTTGGGAGTGGCCAGTAACGATTCTTCTACATATGGCTAAGCAGCTCAATACTTCCGTTTTGACCAAGTATCCTCTGGGTAGCCTTAGAACATCCGTTTGAAGGCGAGCTAAGGTGAGAAGGCGAAACATCCCCTCCGCAGGGTCTTGCGCAGGGTTTGGGACCCGCCACGTAAAAAAACGCACGCAATGAAAAGAAACAACAAGTCTCGGATACCCGTCTGAAGAACAATAAAGCAGTGGGGGCCGATGGATTGCCGGCTGAGCTATGCAAACACAACCGCAAAGAACTGACAAGGAGCATGAAAATATGGTTCGACGAAAAGCATTCCCAACGATTGAAATTTAAGTGTGTTCTGCCCAATCCACGAAAAGGGAAACCGCACAATCTGCGCCAACGAGGTGTGTTCAAAAAGTATCGCGAATTTTAATTTTTCGCGGGTTACGTATATTCGAATTTCGAATTTTTTGTGGCGTTATGTTGGTACTCATGTCTCTCACTTATGCCGACAAGCTCGGCCATTTTGAATGTTTATTTAATTGTTGACAGCTGCTTTGCTTGCACGTGTTTTGGATCGTCTTCGATTTTTACCTATTAAAAAAAATGGATCAAAGAACATGTATCAAATTTTGTGTGAAAAATGAAATTAGGTGCGCGGATGCATTCCGAATGTTGACTGTGGCATATGAAGAAACTACCTTGGACCGAAGCAACGTTTGTCGGTGGTACAAAATGTTCTCAGAAGGCCGAGAAGATGTGAGCGACGAAGAGCGTGCCGGACGCCCGAGCACTTCAACAACAAACGAAAAAATTAATGAAATGGAGAAAACGGTATTGGCCAAGCGTCGAATCACCGTTAGAGAAGTTGCTGAGGACCTAAACATATCGATTGGCTCGTGCCATTCGATTTTTATCAATGATTTGGGCATGAGACGGGTTGCCGCGAAATTCGTACCAAAATTGCTCAATTGTGACCAACAACAGCATCGCATGAACATTGCTAATGAGATGTTAAATTCTGTCCGCGACGACCCAAATCTGCTCCAGAGGGTCATAACTGGTGACGAATCGTGGGTCTATGGCTGTGACGTGGAAACCAAAGCTCAATCATCTCAATGGAAGCTGCCGCACGAACCAAGACCGAAAAAAGCGCGCCAAGTTCGGTCGAATGTGAAAGTTTTCTTCGATTGCAGGGGCGTGGTGCATCATGAGTTCTTGCCACGGGGACAACAAAAATTGGCTTTTGCACCAGGATAACGCCCCTGCTCAGTCATCGTTGCTTGTGCGCGACTTTTTAGCCAAAAACAACACACTAATGATGCCGCAGCCACCGTGTTCCCCAGATCTGGCCCCCTGTGACTTTCCCTAAACTGAAGAGGCCCATGAAAGGACGACGTTACGCTTCTCCTGACGAGATAAAGACGGCATTGAAGGAGRAGCTGAAGAAGAAAAAAAAAAATTGTTTTTTGAAGTGCTTCGAAGATTGGAAAAACCGTTGGCACAAGTGTATAATATCTCATGGGAATTACTTTGAAGGGGACAAAATAGATATTCATGAATAAATAAATAAYTTTTGAAAAAAACACAAAATTCGCGATACTTTTTGAACACACCTCGTATTGAACGTATTTTGTGAAATATTAAAGCCCACCGCCAACAAACTGATTGGACCTTATCAATGTGGCTTTAGACCTGTCAAATCAACAACTGACCAGAAAAGACCCGTGAAAGGAGAATCGACACACACCACCTCTTCGTCGATTTCAAAGCTGCTTTCGACAGCAGAAAAATGAGTTGCCTTTATGCCGCGATGTCTGAATTTGGAATTTGGTATCCCCGCAAAACGAATATGGCTGTGTAAACTGACGTTGAGCAACACCAAAAGCACTGTCAGGATTGGGAAGGACCTCTCCGAGCCATTCGATACCAAACAACGTTTCAGAGAGTTTTCGAGAGAAAAGTTCTGCGAAAGATTTATGGTCCTTTGCGCGTCACGGCGAATATCGTATTCGTTGGAACGATGTGCTGTATGAGATATATAGTATGACGACATTCGAATGGACGAAAACACTCCAGGACTGAAAGTATTCGACGCAGTACCCGCCGTGGGAAGCAGAGGAACGGGAAGACCTCCACTCCATTGGAAGGAACAGGTGGAGAAGGACCTGGCTTCGCTTTGAATCTAAAATTGGTGCCACATAGCGATAAGAAGAACGATTGGCGCGCTGTTGTTAACTCGGCTATAATCGCGTAAGAGGTGTCTACGCCAATAAAGAAGAAGAAGCAGATATAAATATATCTGAATATCCTTGAATTAAAAATTATTGTAGAAAAAGGAAATCGACGAAGGCGCTAGTGACATTTGGATGCTACTTTAGTAAGAGTTCCATGAAAGTTGTCTCATGATTTCTGACAACACAATTAAAAATTACTCCCTTATAAGGTAGATCCTTAATGGAATGACTTCAAAAGTATTTACACGGGTGAAGAGTTGGATAAGAACAAATATAGAACCTTTATAGACTCCTGATACATAATTCTGATATATCCTCCTCCTAGCCTTGAAGCTCCCAGATATCTAAGCCGAGTTCTAGATGGAGCCGGAGAAAAGCAGAGGAGGTGTTTCGGCGTCTCTCTCATGCCTGCTTCCCTGCAGTTTCTACATGTAACATCGTTAATAATACCAATACGTCTCGCATATGATGTCAGTAAGTTGTGTGTAGTGACTGGGCTAGCAACTGCGCTAGCAGTTACTTTTCGAGACCGTGTGAGTAAAGAGCTTCTATGTTTTCTTAAAGGAGCTTAATCTTGCCGACCACGCATTCCTCACGGCATTCTATCTCACCGTGGTCACTCTTGGCAATCTCATCAGCTATTTCGTTTCTCGGAACGCCTAAAACCCAGTATATGCTGTCGTTTTATCGTTCACTAATCTTCGAAAGTTATACTTAATGAGGAGAGCTTAAAATTTGTTCTACTCTACTTTTTTCGCAAAAGTCTCTCACTGAATTTTAGCGATGTGCTAATAATACAGTAACTATGCTACTGTCTATGCCACCGCTTGTTCGTATTTTAATTTTAAAAACCCACGAGTATAAAGGCTTCACTCATTTAACTTGCCAAGGCTTATATGGAATTTCACTACACGTGTCGCCCCGACCAAATGCGTCATCAGCGCCACAATCATAAATATTCGCAAGCGTAAATCTTCGCTATGTGAAATTCAGTAAAATAACGGCGAAGCAATCACCTAAATAAGTGGCTTGAAGCAACAAATTCGGGGCGAGTAGAAGCAGAGTTTCTGAACTAGTCCCGAAGAGGAACAAAGGGGATATCATTAGTATCCTAACAAATATATATAGCTGTGCGATATAACGTACTAGCGTATACAATTTGTACCGTTATTTATTGTGATTATGTGCAAAGGCGTAAGCGAGATGATTGAAGTACCCGCAAGTGAAGCGCATGACGTCATTGCGTCGCTTGAATAGATTACTTAGCCGGATAGAACGTCGAGAAGGATATGCGTGAAAATAGGAAAATGATGAGTGCAAGTGCGTTGATGTTTACGTCATTCAGCGGCGTTGAAATGGATAATGTAGACCAGCAAATAAACCAAATATGAAACTGAAAGGAAATGGAAATAGAACGGAGCGCGCCACAAGCATAGACGATGAAAAAAGGATCTACGAAGTGTCCAGCCACAAAGGACAACAACAACGCAGTTAACGGTTATAATATGACGGAATGTACATATACCCTTTAGCAGTTAGAATCGCACAGCAAAAGCTGACATAACAAGGAAACGACAAACCGTCGCGGATTTCGTTTTCTGTATTTGTGGGCAGATATTGGCTTGTGCGTGTCTGCTTTAAGGTTGAGTGAGAATTGAGTACCACAAATACCACTTACGAAGCCTCCGAAAATATATGAGTTCCTCCTACATTTTTGGAAGACCAACCACCCTAAAGCTAGTTCTAAATACGTGCATTTGACGGTGTAGGATGTGCCACTTAAAGGCAGTAGAAACACTACAAAAACAAAGTAACTGTGGCGAGATTAATGTGTGGGCATTGGGTGTTTGTATATGACAGTATAGGTGGAAAACAGCAACGGTTTATGCGTGGGTGGGCGACAATCTGTAAGTCTCAACTTCCAGCTTTACCAGTGACGTCTTTTCGATTTGCATTCATCACTGCTGGATGTGGCTTGTGTGACATAAAAATAGAAATTTTCACACCAAAAATAGAATTGACTTCTGTCAAATGATTGAGTTTACTGTTAGTTTTTAGATAAATTGAATTTAAATTAATTTCAAATTTGCTTAGTGGGCAAAAGTGACATATTTTTATATCGTTCATTTTTGGAGAAAAGTAATAGCTATAAATGTGGCAAGTTTATTCTGCCAGAGCGCTTAAAGCCTTCCTGCAATTGTTAACTGCGCAGGAATTAATAAACGACGTCGACAACGTCACCAAAGCTGCCGACTGTCTGTCGTAGTTATTCAATAGGCCTTCTCCCCTTGGAAGATGTTGGTTGACTTTGGTAGTGCGATGGAGACCGAATTCGAGATCATCGGAGTATACGCGCGCCCCTACGACGCAGTTCACGATTAAATATGTTGGCCTCTTTTCTATAGAAAGAAAATATGCAGTGCAAAATTGACTCATAACCAATTTTCATGCTTCCCTTGATTTTGCAATTAAAAAAAGGCTAGAAAAATCATAGTTCGGTAGTTGATTCTTCAAAAATTTCCCCCAGTTACTCAAGGATAACATTTTTTTAGGATGGCGAAGACGGGTTCACTGCCAAGCCACCAATCAGAAAAAATCTTTCAATAATTTCCTTAAATAATGCAAACGAACACTTTATACTCTTGCAACTTGCAATGGTTGAAGCCAAGGAAATGCCTTAAGGTGCAAAGACGTCAGCTGGGGATCCAAGCAATTATATATATATATTTTCGACATATTCGTCAAAATGTTTGTTTGAAAACGAAAGTTATTATAAATATGTATTATAGGGGAGTTGAATATGCTATATGCTAATAAAATGTTCTTTGAGATTCGTTAAGGTACCTCACAAATCATTCCCAGTCATATGGAGTAAAGTAACCCGGATATTATAATATATATTTATTATATAGAGGCTCAATCAAGTTTTCGCTTAATTTTATCTATTTAAGGTACGAAGATACATTATTATCAGTAAAACACCTTCTCTCACTTTCATTGAGATAACTCACATGTTGGCCGGCATATGCGGTCACTAGGAATTTCGAAAATCGTTGTGCTAGGTATGTGGGAGCTAAGGGAAGTATTGACACGATTCAATCCCTTTTCGACACACGGATATACCATTCTCAGAAAAAAGTTATCCCTGATAGAAAGTCAACTACAGATACTGGCTTGAACAGTTTTTGTTGGATTTGGGCAATTTATGGTCATAAGACCCGCTATATTAAGTGCTTTTTGATTAATTGATTGGAAACTGAAATCAGAGAGAATTTCAAATTGTATTATTATTGTCCGATTTCGCACACTTACATAAACATATTAGAAGAAGACTTTGGTTTAAATCGGTACAGCCCATCGTCCAATTTTTACACCGGTTAGTATAATGCCTCTTACATTTTCTCGGGTATAGCCTTTAATGTCTGGCGTGTATGGTTATTGATTTATCGCGCTTGTAATAGTGTACAGTGCCGTTATATGGCGTGAGTGGGGTCATCATCCGATCTCATCCATTTTTACACTGTCGGTAGAAGATCTTATAAGAATTGTACCCTGCGATTGTGGCAATTGTAGCTGTAGATATGTTTGGAGATATGTTCATTAAACCTATTATAGGGCGGGTCCACGTCCGCTTTTTCAAAGCTTTCGGCAACGGTTGCCCTTTGCTTCTGCAATCATCTGCGCCAAAGTACAGTTTTAAATATTATTTTTGTGCTTTGGTCTGTCACTTTATAAGTTTTTCTTTTTTGCTCGTGGCAGTAGTTGGATTACGCCCATCTAGGAACTCCGCCTCAATTTTTTGTTAAGGAACGTGTGCACCAAATTTCATCAAGATGTCTTAGCTGTGACTCAACTTGCAGATTGCACAGACGCACGGAAGGATGTACAGACAGACACTCCCCCGTATTTAAACTCCTCGCGTCATCCTGATCATTTATATGTTTACAATGCTATTGTATATCTATCTCGCTTAGATTTAGGTGATACGTTCTACCGTTAGATGAACAAAACTATTATACTCTGGTGCAATACGTTGCAAGAGTATACCTGAAAAACTGATAATCGAAGTAATATCTAACATTTTCCGAAACTCGATTGACTAAAAGTTAACGATGGACGGAGTGAATACAGCAGAAGCCTTAAAAAAATTTTACCAAGGACAAGGTAAAATTGATTCTTAATAACGCATGAAAAGTTTCGCCTAAAATTCCAATAACAATCAATAAGATGATTTGCAATTTTTATTGAAGTTCCACGCCTGAGTGTATACGCATTTATTTGATTGTCTCTACAAATTCGAGCTCATTTATTAATAATAATTTCCTTCATTGTCTTTTCGCCTGGAGGCTACTGCTTGCTACTTACACACATATCTACCGCTACGTCTGAGTGTGTGTGTCATCGCATAATAATTTTCCCCTCAACAGTCAGTCATGGCCGCTGGCACGTTGGCTCAATGGCGCCCTCACATCAGTCACCCCTCCTGCAGCGCGAAAGCGACGAGCGTAATGTCAACATTAACTTGTCCTCGACCCACTAATACCGTCCCATACAGCAACAACAAACACGTGGTAACTTTGTGTATGACATTGTTGCTGGTTTTGTGTGTACGCAAAAAATGCGTAAGTCCCTCTTTGTGTATGTGTATGTGTGGGTGTGTGCGTGTCTGTTTATTGCTTTGCTATAAAATTATGTACACATAACTTGACGCTAAATGGAATACTAACCGTGTCGATGTTCGTTCGTCTAGGTATTGTAGTATGATATTTTTGAGTAGCAGCAGACGACGGCATTATGGCACAGAAGGTTATTTGAAGGTTGCTCGATGAGGCAAGGACAATTATTTAATTAGGGAAATGTACTCGCTTGGCGTTTATCATGAATATAAAAAATTTGTAAGCTTAGTTCTGTTCTGTTCGGTTCAGAACTGGAAATCCTTAATTCTCAGTGTTCTTAAGTTTGTCCTATGGTAAACTCGGTTTGTTTACTGTGCTGTTGAGTTTCGTGGCAAAGTGGGTTGATATTGCTTACCCGACTTATATACTTATCCTGTTTAGGATATAAAAATAAACCTCATATTACAGCGGCTCTAGGAAAGTGCAACGAGATACAAAAACTTTTTAAGACCCACATGCTTCTTTTAAAGCTTCTTAGGAAATGTTCTCAGGCCTTTGGATAACATCTTCGGTGTTAATGCTTAGTTCAGAAATGGTCGAAGTGGATGAGAAAAAGATTAATCAACTTTGTAATTATAAAGGGATGGTGTGTGATTCAGGGAATGATGGAAGTGATTGTTGGTATAATTTTTGATATGTCTATAGAAAAATTTTTGACTTTACTTCGAGTTGAGTCAATTTACAGAAGTATGTTATACATTATCTTTGTGAGTTGTTACTGCTGTTGCTAATTTTTAGGAATGTGTTGTCTTTGACGGTCCTTAGCAAATAAATTCGGCTCCGTTCTGGTTATGTGGAACCGAATATGATGGGAACGGTTAATTGCGGAGACATATTGGATTTCGTTCTTCTTCTTTACTGGCTTAGACACCTCTTTCGCGGTTATAGCCGAGCTAACAACAGTGCGCCAATCGTTTCTTCTTTTCGCTATTTGGCGCCGATTCGAGATGCCAAGCTTTGCCAGGCCCTTCTCCATCAGATATCTCCAAGGGAGCGGAGGTCTTTCTCTTCCTTTGTTTTCACCGGCGAGTACTGAATCGAAAATCTTGAAATCTGGCGTGTTCTCTTCCACTTCTTCTTCTTGATCCGCTGAACTCTGGAATGTCGTCGTACATCTCGTACTGCTAAATCGACTACGGCACCCTCAGTTGGCAAAGCGTAAAGAACCATAAATCTTCGGAAAACTTTTCTATGAAACACTAGCAAGACTGGAGTGATCAGGTACTTGTACAGTTCGGTCTTTGTTCGTCAGAAGAGGAGGAAAGAGGAACTGAACTTTTCAATTGAATACTCAGTCCAAAGAGCACCTGCTGGAAAGAGTTATTCTGCGCTGGATTTCAAGGCTGATATTGTTGTTGGTGTTGATGTTTTCGCAAGTGTGTTTTTTCACATCAAGATCCGAGAAGTACTTATGGAAGCCTTAATTACATAGAGTTTTCCCTTGTTTCGAAGAACCGCCTAACCTCAGGAGGTCGCACTGAAGCCATTATTATATTAGCTATAAGCCCAGCTTTATACAGCAACTCAGTACGCCATTTTTCCACCCTAGCGGACCAATATAATTTAAGTTAAAACTATAGCAGCCGCGAAAGACGTTCTGTTTCAACCAGTTGTAGGCTTGTCATTCGCGAAAGCGACTCTTGAAGAAGCTAAATGGTTTAGGGCAACTTAAGGGAACAACATTCCCGGCTACACTCGGCTCATCTTAGGCTTTCTCTTACCTCTAAGTGAATAGAGGAGTTCTTAACAAGAAGTCTAAAATGTGTACCAGATATTAAAAGTAAATGTAAGAATGTCACATGGGTCAACATAGGGTTATGAAAGGGCTTTAAATATGAGCCTAAAAATGATAGCTGATAGAGCGTAAATTCCTCCAAATTACTCCAACATAATACTAAATGCTTTCCTACCACAAAAATACTAACTTATTTTTTTCTTCTTCTTTTCAGGATAACGACGCTGAGTGTGCCGTGATAAGGGTAAGTGCTCTTAATATTTTCAAGCGTGGATGTATACACATTTGGCAATAATTTCTCCACTGCTTCAGGCAGATGTACTTATTTATGACTAGATGCACACCCACACACACACATATATATATATATATATATGTATATATATATATAGAAAATTTATGTGAGTGTGTAATTGTGTGAAATTCGACCTGCTGGAAATCTGTTTCTTCTGACATTATGCGCCTGTAAAATTTAATTATATCATTAATTTGCCATCACACCGCCAAACCTTTTAAAATTTATATTTGGCGCTGCTTTCTCAAACCGTAAGGCGGCTGCTACATGCACACCCACACACATACACACAATGAAAGCAAGATAACAACAACAAAAGCCGACTTAATAAAAAGTGGCAGCGAAGCGTATCAAAAATTTATGCCTCACCTGAGCACCCGCAGCGTCTGCCGCACAGAAGGAAGCTAAGTAAGCAAATGTGCTTGAAAGTGTGTGTCGGTTGCGGTGTCTATGTGAATTTGTGGGTGTGTGTGTTCATATTATAAGTATAAATGGAATTATAACGGCTATGTGCTTGACAATATGCAGCGAATAGACAGACATTATGTACCCGCCGCCAGTTCCTTCCAAAGACGTCAGGCACATAAACGCCGTGGTGTGTGTGTGTGTGCGTTCTGTGCAAAGTTTAGCCTTCGCTTGTGTGGGTGAAATATTATAATTCTCGCTAAATGCGCGCTTTTCTTGTTTTATTCGCTTTTTGCGAAAATTATTATTATTGCTGTTCTGGTTGTTGTTTTTGTTATGCCTTGCCACACAAGCAAACATGATTATTTAGTTGCTTGTTGTTGCTTTTTCTGTACTTCATTGTTATTATTACCGTTACTGTTGTTGTCATAGCTCTTGYTGTTGTTGTTATGCATAAAATTGACAATATTTTTAGGCGCGCAAGCAAGCTTAAGTGCGCCGCCGTCAAGCGTGTAACAACATTTCCGGCATTAACAATGCGCACCGCAGCAACAACAAAAACAAAGGTGAGAGGGAGTGGGCATAACCAAATGAAATGGTTTGCAAGGCGCTATGCGTGTATGTGTGTGTGTGTGTGGAGGTGAATGAGCAAAGGTGCAATGCTGATGGTGCTAAATGGAAATTATTACTTTGACATCAACCGTAATGGCAGCTATTGTGTGCGCATGTGCATGTGTCTGTGTGTGTCACAGTGTCCTTGTGCTGGCTGCTGGGTTTGTTTGGTGTAGCGGTGAATTTGCCTAGCAAGGGTTGGCGGTTGACAGCGTGTATAAAACGCTATTAAGGCAACAACGCTTTGTAATTTTGCAACAACAACAATAACCATATTGTAAATATAATTAGGTTTTTGGTGGGAGTAAAAACTAATAATTGTTATTTTTGTAATAATAACATGTAAACATTTCTGGGAGTAGGCGGCGTGCAAAGCCTGCTGATGTTTAATAAGTGGCGCAAGTGGATTTATGTATATAATAAATGTATGTACTATGGTATATGTTTCTATAATTTAGAATTTGCCTGACGCTCAAATGTCATAATATTAAAGTCCTTTACTTTAAAAGAAGTTTATCCAAAAAGTAAAAGATTATGGACTGCCATCAGGAAAGTTGAAGTTAGGGTGATTGTTCATGTTCAGCTTTTCATAGAGGAACTAAGTTATTAATGGAGAATACAAATATAACCACCCTTTTGGGGCCATAGTAATATATTATACAAGGAGTTTTTCAAAGTAAACAGGACTTTTTGAATGTAGCACCCCCTGGCGCCATTTATACGTCGTCTGGTGCGTTAGATTCTCTATCTATCTTTATCGATTGTCCAGTGAGAATTTCATGACATTTCATGGATTCAGTGAAGTTCTTGCGTTTTAAGTGTCAGTTGTGTGTATGTTTGTGTTATCGGTGCGAAAATGAACTTGGGACAAAGAGCCAACATTAAAATTTGTTTCAAAATTGGTAAAACTTTTATCGAAACAGTTCAATTGATGAAACAAGTTTATGGCGACGATTGCCTATCCCGTAGCAGAGTGCACGAGTGGTTTCAAGGTTTTCAAAATGGTCGTGAGGGCATAAATGACGATCAACATGTGGGCTAACCAAAACCCAAGATCACCGGAAATTCCATCGAAAATGTGGTTGAATTCGTCAAAAATCAGCCGAAATCAGCACTGAAATTCATGGAAATGATATTAAGCATCTCTAAAACATCGATTTATCGCATTTTCACCAAACATTTGGACTTACGAAAGGTGTGTTCAGTCCAAATATCGTGAAGATATTCGACGATTGTGACCGATTATTTGACCCACAATCACATTTTAAACATGAACCACTCCCCGTATTCTCCTGATATGGCACCGTGCGACTTCTTCCTTTACGTAAAGGCCATTGAAAAGGCTTGCATCGGCATACTGGCGGCCATACCGACCAACAAGCTAAAACGCTCGTTCGACATGCTTTTATACCGTGCAAAAAGCTGTATTGCAGCAGATGGAGGCTATTTTGAATAAAATAAATTGATTTTGCCGAAAAAACCATTTATTCTGTTCTTTTTTTAAGTCCTGTATGCTCTAATCCCAAGAATTTCGGCAGGATAAGCGGCTTTTCCTAATGGCTATCAAGGCTGACTCCCCGTTTACAGAAAACTTATATTTTTCCTTTTATAGATTACTATACCTACAAAGCAGGCCAATATCGGTGATAACATTTTCATTAACGCTAAATTTCTAACTTTCAATCTGAGAACAGTTGAATAATCTCTGGGAACCAAACACGGATAATAAGTTAAATGCGGAATCAGTCATTTGTAAAACGGTGAGGTAGGGTGCTATAATTTTAATTGCTCAATTCATCCGCTTTGGATTCGATTGGTTTCAGGAGATAGGTTATGTATACGTGTTTCATGCTCAGTCGCTTATTGAAGCGAAAGTTCAGGCTTATTACGATGAATAATTGAATACTATCGTTATCTCAATACTTTCAAATCTTCTATGTTTTCATGGTCCCTCGTCTGATTTCTCTGATTAAAGACTGGTGTGGTGTAGTGAATTCTGAGACCACGACCACGACCACGACCATTTTAAAGTAGTGAACTTAGCCTATTTTCTGCTTCGCCTAGAGATTGACCGCCTAGAGATTGACTAAAGCAAGAATTTGCTGTTCTTTCAATAGAAATTTCATGAGTAAAACTTAAAAAATTGTTAGTGTGGTTAGTCCACATCACAACAAAAAAAAAAAACAGTGTTAATCAAAAGGAGTTCTAAGAATAAGAAGATAAGGGTACAAAGTTTGACGCAATGAGCGGCAGCTAGAAATAGTAACGACAAAATAGAAAGTATAAAAAGCACAACAAATTACAACAACAAAACGCTGTGCAGCGTGACAGCAAACAAAGTGTTTATAATTAGTTTTGTACTGCGGCAGAGCAGAGATTGAGTGAGACGCGATGCCAGGTTGGGTAATTAAAGTCTGGCTAAAATAAGAGGGGAGCAAGATTTTATTTATACAAAGAAATATTGTAAGAACTTGATTGAAAATATATTTAAAGTTATTTCGAACACAGAAAATAAAAAAATAGCTTAACGCCAGTTTGAGCCCATTTTAAGTAGTTTAGGGTAGAGGCATGAATTTTTAAGTGTTTTCGAAGTGTTGTAAAAATAGAAAATTATTATTTTTGCTATCAATTTTTCTTTTTCTCCCACGATTTTATCATTACCAGCAATCCGAAAGCATAAAAGAGAACAAATATCGGAAATCTGGATCTCGGAAATGTTTTGAACTGGCGACTGCCTGAAAAACAATAATTTTTATACTTTTGACTGTTTAAAGTTTTTTAAAAAAGAGAATATTGAAATTTTTATATTGGGCTTGTAGACCCCAAGAAATCGTGAGTAACGCTTTGAAAAAGACAGTTTCGAGAAAAAACCATTTAAATTTTCAGCACTAGCCGCACCAGTTTGGCTCCCGGGTCAGCAAAATTGCTATTTATATCTACGAAAAGTATTTGAGTTTTGAAAAATCCTATTTTAAGCATTTTCCTGAATAGCTAAACTTTGAAAATATGAAAAAAAAAAACAAAAATAGATTTGTTTTTATTTCAGACTAGAATACACCCTTAAATTTTTAAAAATTTTTTTTCATAAATCTTTGTAGTTTTTCCAATACAAAAAAAATTATTTTTACTAAATATTAAAAAAAATACATAAATCACAAAACACTGAAAATTTACTCAAAATCTACTTCTAATACTAATGAGCTTTAATATTTTAATAATTTTCCAATAGTATATAATTTCAGTATTAAGATATTTCACTTGATTTACATACGCCTTATATGAACTCATAATTTAATGAAGACAGTATTTTCAAAACACCAGTTGGATTCGACTTTAGCTCATCCATAAGACATTTCCCACTTAATTTAAACCCAAACAACCAAAGAGCCAAAGTTTGCTGCATAATTGTTGCGTATACGCCCTGTCGTTTCGAATTTCTTTCTGTGCCTCGCTCACCGTCTCAGCAAAGTAAAATGATTTGCTAAGCGCCAGCTGCTGATTTAAATTACTATTAATAATTTAGCCGAATTTTAGACGCCACTGCTGTGCGACAACAACAACAACGACAACAACCGCCACGTTTATTTTTGCATAAGAAAAGTTATAATGAATTGAGAGGCAAAAGCTGGGAAACAGATGGGAAGATAAGTGGATAAATGCAAAAGGCAACAGAAAAAATATTGTTTAACCGTTATTGTTGTTGGTCGCAGTGCACAGCCTCGTTGTTTATACACACATATATGTACATATACATATGTACTTGTTTGTGTCGGTATTGGAGTCTGCTTATATAAACGCTGATAACTTGGCTTGTGCCAACAATAGCCAACAATGCAAAGAGTATAAACAAACTGTGTGGCAATGGCGTAAATGTTGAAATCGAAAACTTTTCCAGTGCAAATTTTTACTCCTCTCAAACGCCACACGCTCACACTGCGATGCAAGCACTAAAGCAAAGAAGATGAGCACAAAGCGTAGACATTCTGCATATATATATACATATACATTTATATTGTATATGTATATGAAGATAGTGTGTATGCTGATAGGCCATAAGGGTGAAATAGGTTCAGTTTAAGAAAGGGCAAACAAAAAACAGCGATTACGACAAAAAACAATAAAATTATGCCAGCAAGAAATTTACACATGCACTCACACATAGTATGCTTTTATGAATGTGTGTGTTTAGCCGTGTACATATGTGTGCATGTAAGTAGGTGTAAAGCTTTATGCTTCATTGAGGCAAAATTTATGAAGTGAATTGGGACCGACTTCTGAAAAAGTTTTACAGCGAGCTGTACCAGTATTATGGGCATGTAGGAACACAGTAATGTTTGTAAATACAGTTGGGTGCAAAGAAATTGTAGCAAGCTTTCAATTATAGAAACAAATAATCTTAATAAATTTCAATTTACATAAAATAAAGCAAACAAATAAATAAATTGACATAACATGGCATAGCATAACATAACATAACATGACATAACACAAAATAATGTGTGCTAAAATTGAAATATAATATAATAAAACATAAAAACAAGTAAGGAAGTTCAGTTCGGGTGCAACCGAACATATTATACTCTTGGAACTTCCAAGAATCAAGAACAGTAAAAATCCCAAAAAAAAAAATCTGATTTTCATTGGGATAACTCACATATTGGCCGATATATGCTGTACAAAGGCACTCGGAAATTTGAAAACCTTTACATTAAGTATGTGAGGTATAATTAAAAAAGACTGGTCAGATTCAAACTGTTTTTGACATACAGATATACCATAGTCAGAGAAGTGTTATCCCCGAATTTCAATTATAAATCTTAGACATTGATCGACTTTTCGATCAAAACTCAACTCGTCTCGTTATCCTTATCATTTAAATATATAAATTGAACTACAGAGCAAGAATCTCTATCACAAACTGCACGATTCTCCGTCATAATCCATAACGACACCGCAGTACATTTTATTTGCACGCAACTGTCATTACAAGGCTCTTCGCTTAAGCTCGTATGCTATGTACACACAATTCCACAAAGAAGTGTTTACGTTTGTCAGCTTGTCAACTTATCCGACAAAACTGCTCCCTCCGAGAAACTGAAATTTGTTATTGCCGCTCGACTACGAAGTCTACTAGCAAGTACGTTCTGCATTGCTCGCAAAGTTTGCATGACAGTTTCTTTTTGACTCGCTGCCTTCATATCCATGCAAACATACATACATACATATATACACGAATTGTATACAACTTCCTACAAATAAACACGCTTGCAACAATTGTCGACCTTACGTTGCTGACTGTGCAACCTCAACTATAACAATCCTTTATAAGCTCGTGTGTGTCATTGTTTGATAGATAGTAAGGGCTTGATGAAGGTAAAATAAATGGCGTACCGAAGTAAGTAAAAGTTGCAAGAAATAAAAAAATGTTGCTTTTAACTTTAGACATCGGCTTGTTGTCATAAAATGGTTGCTTGGAGTTGTCGTTGCTCTGCGTAAAGTTGTTAGTAACAAAGTAATTAAAGATATTTATAGCAGAGGTGGCAGTTAGATTTACTTAGGAATGATCTTTATATAACTGCAAGGAACGTTAAGTATTTGGAGTCTGAACTTTTCGATGAAAAATAAATTCCCCAAATGAACAGCTGCGACCTCCATTCGATCTCTAGATTCAGATCTTTTGCTGTTTCGACGACTCAAGCGCTATTTCTTTAATTTCGTATCTCGTCATTAAAAAACATAGGTGGATAGACGATTGGTATGAGGGAGATTTTCGAAGACATCAAGACCTTCACTGTATGCTTCCGGCCACTCGAATACTTGTGTGTTGTGATAAAGTAGACTCACCAAGAGCTTCTGCAAAATGTTTAACGATTCTGTAACCCGGCTTCCAATGCAGACACGAAAGTTTAAAGCAAACTCGTCAGACAGCATTGTCGCACATTAATTGACATATGGAGAGCAAACTTCGCACCAATATAAAAAAGGTTGTACAAGCTTAGGAAAACAATTGTTATCGTTTCGGTTTCCATTAGCAGTTTAAATGACACAGTATATACCCGAAATCTCGGTGAATTGTTTTATAAATTTTTCGAAATTATAATTACGGCTTGTATCTATATACACACATATATGTATATATATATATATAAAAGCGAATAACTGTAATCAGAATCATACTTAAAATGAATAAGTACTAACACATCTGCAGGCACAGAAGCGTAAGCATACACAGGATAAAAACTGCCAACAAGCAATAATATGCATATGTGCATATGAACGTACATATGTATATATGTATATGTGTGGGTGTGTAAATGAATCGGTGAATATGCATTCGCTTAATACAAATTGTTTACTGCCAGCAAATGTAAATTTAATATATTGGAAGTGGGAATATAAATATCTGTCAGCTTTACACTCACACACTCATACACTGTAGTGTCGTTCTACGGATATAAGCACATCGATATGCACATATACACACATGCATATGCATATGCTTACTTAAATGTATCATATGTGTAATTTTATGGCGCATTGCCATCATTTCTTGTGGGCCGATATGAAAATGCTACAAATAAATCCGCATTGTCAAATAACACCCATACACACGCAAACACAATTGTAAATTTTTATATACCCTTGCATGTGCGTGTTGTGCAATCGAAGTATTGGTTGCTGTGCGCATGTGTGTCGCTTTATTGCCTTTAATAGTGGAATGAACACCGCTGCCTTTTTTGTTACATCGAATTGATAGCCATAAGCCACAAACAACAGAAAAAAAACACAAAAAGTAAATGAAAATAAATAAAAATTGAACTGAATAAAAAACGAAGCAAATGCAAGAGTGCAACGCAATTCACTCGCAATCAATTTGACTGTTAACATTAAGTGAATTTTTTGATGGCGTTGCCATATGTTGACTGTTAATTTTGCATACGCGGTGTTTTTTAAATGTGCAATTTTTATACCCTGAACAGATAGATTAAGTTCGGAAAAGGTGGGTTAAGTTTGCCGCGATGCTTTTAACGCCTATGACGCTATAAAATAGTTATGTATTTGAATAATCGACATGACCAGGTTACTCGATTTAGCTTTGTCCATCTCTCTGTCTGACCATCTGTCTGCATATTCGCGAGTTAGGGTCCCCGCTGACTGCACTTTGTGTCCCCATTGAGTCTTATACTGTTCAAATGATGTTAGTGTAATTAGAAGGTATATATTTTTTAAGATTTAATGTACATATCTCTTAAACCGTTCAACCTATAATAACTAAGTTCGCTGAAGATACATCCTATAAGAACCCCACCCGACAGTGTGAAAATGAATAAAATCGAATCATAACCCCGTTCAGTTCCTATATAACGGTACTGTTTAAAACTGGTAAGAGATGGACCTGCTCGACATTATTTTAACATTCTTTTGCTATGGTGTGAATTTGGAATGTACCCACTGCTACTTCTGTCTCTTATACACATCTAGATGTGTATAAGAGACAGCCGTTCAACCTATAATAACTAAGTTCGCTGAAGATACATCCTATAAGAACCCCACCCGACAGTGTGAAAATGAATAAAATCGAATCATAACCCCGTTCAGTTCCTATATAACGGTACTGTTTAAAACTGGTAAGAGATGGACCTGCTCGACATTATTTTAACATTCTTTTGCTATGGTGTGAATTTGGAATGTACCCACTGCTACTTCCCCTATAACGCAATTTTGAATTTCATTTGATTGTTTCACCCTCCGGTATGCAAATCAAGAAGAAATAAATCTAAGGGGATAAAACTTTGCAAGAATTTTTCCTGTTCAAGCCCTTGGTACCGGATATTCAGTCACCAGTACAAACTTGACCTATCCCCCATATAACAAACATATAATATCTTCTGTCATCTCATAAGAAAAATATTATGTATATATATATATATATATATATATATATATATACATATATTTCCAGTTTGCCGACCTTTTATATATACATATATATTTAGGGATCTTGACTTGAAGTAAACATTTTTATTCATTTGTAATATTGTTTTCAAAAAGTAACCCCACCTTCATCTTGGTTCATATCATAACTTTTCTGCATACCAACGTTTTGGATGACCGTTTTATTAGCTGCTTCTCATCGTCTAGTGAAATCGATGATTTTTTCCATTTACTCCAGAGAACTCTTTTTCATGCTGACATTTCCAAACTTGGCCAACTCTGGGTTGAAGCTGTGTGGCTTATATTTGCGATACTGATACCATTTTGAACTTATTCTCTTACTTTAAGGTTTGAGTGCAGTTCCTAATGCTAAACTCCAAAAGAGCTATCCGCGCGTCGCGGAACGAAATGTTAATCTATTGTTTTTGACCAACTTTTTACTAAGCATTCTTACTGCCTTTAATTAATCATTAAATTTATCGATAACTCTTCAATAATGCCTTATAATTTTTAATGAGAATTAAAGAGGAGCCCACAATAAGAACTCTATTTGCGTAGCCACGGCGTTGTGAGAATTGCCATTTCAATTGAAATGCTTACAAACACACTACACTTTCAAACACAAACACATACATACTCACGCCTTTGATATAGGTATTTACTTACGCAAGCTTAAGCAGCCATAAGGATATAATGAAATTTCCACAAGTCGTAGGATAACAAAAGCAAACACTTCCAATGAATATGCGAAACCCACGCACACACACACACACAGAAACACTCAACCACACCACCAACCTTTCGCTCATCCTCGCCCGTATGCTTGCCTTTCTGTGCTTGCAAATATAATAAAATTGATAGGCGCATGTGGCACTCACACGTAAATATACATATATATTTCTGATATATATATGTATGTGTGTGTGTTTTAAGGTATACTCATCGTCACATACATCAATATACTCATAAGCGCAACTCACCGTGGGTTAAGCCAGCCATGTGCGTGTATGCTCTACCTACTCAGTCACCGCCCGCGTGTCTCCTGTGTGTTGATATCTCTCGTTGCCTGCACCTAACGGTCGCACGAAGCCAACCGGCAATTCGCAGATGAAGTGAACCTGTTTAACGGCTGTCGCACGCCAACAAAAAAAGCGACTTACAAATTTATGTTTGTTCGGGCGCACAGATTACATACATACATATGTACATATGTTAGAGCCAATGCACAAATACCAGTACATATAGGTAGAAATATAACTAGTTTATATATTTGTATTAGCATTTGAACTCATGTAGTCATGTTGCTGTTGGCATGACTTTTAATCACATGGCAGTTGTTGCTAATTCATTACTTCTCCGCTCTACTCTCAAACTTTCTTGCTCTCTCCATCTTACTGTCTCTCTCTCCAAGCTCTTCTATTCGATGTCGTGGAGAGCATTGCATTTTCCGCAGAAGTTCGATATCTCAGCAGATAATTTTTCTTCTTGTATCATCGTGTTTCATATTATCTCTATGCTCAGCTCTTTTCTCTCTAACTAGCCAAAAATGCTGGGCATACTCTCCACTCAATACCTCCATGGCTTTCCCCTTTTGAGGATAAGAAACTCACACTCATACGACATGGTATCCCCATAAACTCTAGATGGACCGCCATACTTGTTTCTACAGCTTACTACGCTTTTCAAAGCAAAAGCAAAAGCAAAAAGGCACTCATACGTCATGGTGTCTGCATAAACTGTAGCTTATATTTTTGTTAGTGTTGTAGCTATTATAAACGCTCTATATTGCTCTCTCTGCAACGTAAAAAAGTTACTCATACAACATGGCGTTCGTAGTCGCTGAGACAGCTGATAATCTCTAATGTTATTGTTAGTGTTGCTTTTATTGCGAATACGCTTGTCGGCTCTCCATGTATTAATGACTTACTCTTTGCAAGTTAAAAAAGTCACTCATACAACATGGTGTCCCCCTGCAGTCATTGCTTGTTGCTAGTTTTGCTTGTATACTTTGTTGTTGTTATAATTCCTTCCGACTACCGATGACATATTGCATTTATTGCTGTTATTTCTGCACTTTTCAGCTCTCTCGCTCTTTTACTCTCTCTGACGCTTACATCTCTATACTTATGTCGTAACTATCACACTCATCAGTTTACTTGGTTTATTTTGGCTATAGAATACTTACCCAAATATACATATATATATATATGCATGTATGTATAGCGACAGTGCTTCGAGTTTTAGCATAATTTCCAATGCGATTGTGTTAGTTTGCTCCATTTTCCGTATTACAGACGGTTTAAGCAACAACAAAGACAGACAAGTTAAAAGGAAGAAATAAGATAAAGCAACAGTAGTTGGCAGTGAGCAGTGTGACAGCGCGTGAGTGGGAGAGGAAGAGAGAAAGGGTAGCGCCAACATGGCAGCTGGTGGACAGTAAGCGGCAGGCAGTTCGCTCGGCATTGCCGCAAGCGTCGACGCCGAAATGTATGCTTTTAGTTTTGTGTGTGCATGTACCGTTAAATATTACGGCATACCGATACACTCACGCTTGCACACTGCCACGCTGGTGTGTAATCTGCCGTTTCAATGACTTAACTGGAGCATGTTGCACGCTGCGTGGTGCAAGCGGCAGACAAACGCGCTCCCACACCCACACCCACTCATACAAAGACGTTGCAGGTGGTACCTTTGCTTTAATGGAAATAATTATGTGTCGTGAGGAGTCTGCTTGAAATTTTCATTATATGCAAATTATCCCAATTGCAATCTGCAAGCAAATGTTGTTCCTCGAAGTTGAGCAAATTCCATGTGAAAATGCCGCATGAAGACTTGGGGAATTACAAACTTTTTGGCTTAATGTTGTAATTTTGTATTGAAAAGTTTCAAAATACGAATTATAAACTTTATGGTTTGAATGAATTAGAAGAAATTTTTTGGGTATTTTAATATATAACTTAAAGCGTAGAAAATATGATCTGAGAAATATGTATTCTAATTGGAAGTAAGTTTGGTGTGTTGCTGAGCAACTATTTATAAAAAAATGATAATTGATTCCCCAAAATATAGAAAATGGGCGAGAGTCTCAATATGCAATAAAAACTCAAATTCCAAAAGTTGTTTTCGGGTATTCGCTTAATTTTTATTACATTTAGGCCTGTCATAAGTTCAGTTACAAGTGCAGACAGTTATAAAAATGAAACTTTGTATAATAAAATATAAGAAAATAAAAATGCGCGATGAAAAAAAATTTATTTGAAATGGTCACCTTTTGCTTTCACACAAGCCTTCAAATGATTCGGCCACTGATGGCTAGCAGCACAGACAGTTTCTGTTGGCATTGAAGACGGTGTTCGAAACAAAGTGTTTGTGAGACGTTCCAAATATCTGTGTGTCTCCAATTACTCCGGTAGCTATGAAACCAGAAATATTCTTTTTAAGCCACTGCTGGGTGTTTTTTGCTTTGTGTGATGGAGCAGAATCTTGCTGGAAGAACCAACGATCTCCATTGAGTAGTGTGTTACTTAAATGCTTTTCTTCGATTTCCGAAACATCCTGCTGGTTGACTATTTTTAACTCACTTTCACAGAAGTTAAAAGTTCTCACCGTCTTTATAGAAGGATTCTCACCAACCCTTTAAAGCAGCTGGATAGTGATCACATTGAACACTTGGAAAAACTATTTTTTATTTTTGGAAGTTTTTGCGTAAACTTGATCGTTCTTCTTATTAAAAACTTTTTCAACAATAAAACAATTTTTCATTTGTGAAAAAGATACTTTGAGGGCCGTTGACCGCGCGCGTAACCGAAGAAGCCCATTGCATATGCTTCAAGCGCTTTGTCTATAAGATTTTCGTGCAGAACTTATAATTAAATTTCAATTTTTTTTTACTAATGTAGGTTTTTGATCAAAAATTCTAATCTGGCAACACATATCAACGAATTTGTAGTACAAGATACATCKCTAAACTAGTAGCTTTGTGCACTTGAGAGATTCTTATGAGAAGCAACCGCTCTAACTCTAAGTGAGCTTTCCGTTGAATTCATGTTGGAGAAATCTGTGAGAGTGTAAGCTTGTTTTAGACCCATTAGTGAAGCAATTGTGCTCATTGCCTTCAAATGCTCTGCAGAAATGTCTCCTAAATCGTATTCGATAAACTCAATACAGAGGTATTTATAGTGAGAAAGGGTTGCCTTGCGCAAACTAGAGAATTCTCACACTCTCGCAACGACAGTGAGAAATTGTGCAGCCACCGCCTTCAGTTACTTTGTTGCTAACAACAATGTACTACGTGACAAATGTATGGTATCCTTTGTGTTGATGTATATTGGCAAAGGTTTTACATTATTCCTCTCTAACTAGACTCTCACTCTCTTCACGCATACCAAAGTGTGCCATACATATTCTTTATACATTCTTTACATATTTGACTTTTGTGCCACTTTAAGAAAAACAGTCGCCAAAGCATGCTTCGGAGAATATACTCGTACCATATGACTTAGCTGTTGTATATGTCAGCTGTTTACTCTGACGACTATAAGTCGTTGCGTTTTGGCTTTAACGGAATGCCTTTTGCATGGAATTGCATGGAGCTGCAAGGAGGGATGCGTGAAATGTTGAATGTAGTTGGAATAGTAACGGAGGAGATAAAATAGACTGAGGTAATGTTTCATTAAACATTGTCATAAGAAGTGCAACGCCTGTTAGTTCTCCTAAAAGTATACATATTAAGGAAAGTATTTCTGTGTCATCATAGAGCACACAAATGTTGACCTAAAGAATATTAGTTCCTTTTTAAAATGAAAAGTCATTTTGACTTTTGATTGTACATTCGATGGAGTTTTCCATTCTTATGAAAGCGGAAAGAAGAAACTATCATATGAAGATGATTATAGTTTTTGAGAAACTATATGTAAGTGGACATGTAGGATGGATGTCTGACAATGCATCTAGGCCTCTAGGAGGCCCATTGTGAAACCACTAGGATTAAGATCGCTTCACTTTACGAAAACGTCCCTGTACCACTCATAAATAAAATCCGAATTCTTGTTTATAGCATTTGTCATAAAAGTCTGGCAAATAATAATTTTTGCACGAATAAAATAAGGGGAAAAAGTGGATCATGTTCTAATTTATAATTTTTTTACTGACTAACACACTATGATTATTAATAACGCTTTCAAAAAGCCCAATTTAGAACTTGGAATGCAAATATTTCGTTTCGGAGGATAACTTCGAACAACGAAGAAAACCATTTTGTAATAGTAAATCAATATTTCTGAAAAAAAGATGGTTTGGTGTTAGGGTTAATACTAATCTTGAAACAAGAAATCTTTGCCTCAGCCAATTTTCCCACGGCGGTCCGATCTACATAATCCAAATTGATACCAATACTCTAAACTAAAACAACAACAACACTGATTTTAATTCATGCACTATTAATAAATGTGTGGAATGCTCGATTTCTTCGTGAAACCCTTTTTGTTTAGAAATCAGGCTAGTGGGTGCTTTAACAGTTTTCACAACCAGCTTTCCTTGACTAAGACTAGGTTGGGTATTGAGATTAATTGCTGCAATCGCGATCACAGGCATCACATTTGAACAGTTGTAAAGCAGTCCTTTATAAAATATTAAAGTAGTTGTTCCTTCACCTGAAATGGCCACATCGATATCTGTGCACAGTTGAGATTTGTAGTTGCTAAAACCTATTTTTTACTCCAGTGTAGGCTTCTAGTGTTGGTCTTAATTCTTCTATATTTCGGGACTTGGCAACCCTACAGTTGCAATTTGACAACTTTCATCTTTATCGTAAAGTTTGACATTATAGGTGTTCTGCATGCTCAGAATATTTTCACATACGATTTTGTGTTGTTTACAATAACTTAAAATATTCATATTGCGAACGTTTTAGTGTGATTATTTTTTAGAACTTTCGATGTGAATTAACTCTGCTTTTGCATTGGTGAACATCATTATCAATATTGCAAGATTGTGATGGGAACTATTGTGAGATTAGAACTAATAAGGGAATTAGTGTTACCAGCACACATTTAATATTGCATCATCATGTGATTTAAACAATTTTGTTATCGTTAGATCTCACACTATTTATCAATCGCTCAAAAAAGGCTCGTGTTTACTGGTCGAAAGAAATGTTAAAAATATACTGCAACACATCATGGCAACGAAATAGATGATAAATCATGGAGCCTAAAGGTAAACAGCAGTCGACTGTACAGTTCACGCACGAAGAACTTCCAAGCAAATGGTTGGCTGTTTTTGGGGAAAAACTGGCCAAGTCGCCACTATATCACAAGAACGACGCAGAACGGCAAATTCTGAGTGGTACGCAACTATTTGTGCGCCTGTTATCTTTCAAGGAATCGAGGAGAATGAATCCCGAATATGGATTAGTCTTCAACACGACAATGCGAGCTTTCAAAAATCTACTGAAACAGTTGTATTTTTGAGCACCCAAAACATCGATTTGTTGAGCAATGCACCATATAGCTCTGACTTGACACCGAACGACTTGTTTTTATTCCCGTACGCACCTAAAGAGGCGATAGATCAATCAGATTGGAAGAAATGCTTCGACAATTGGTGCAAACACAACCAAAACTGTATAGATAATAATGAAGAATTTTTGGTTTTCAAATGTTGGAAAGAAACGATTTTATAATTCAAAATACATATAAAAGCCAACCTGCGCATTCAAATAAATTGCAATATAACTTTTGCCTACAAAATGGTTATCGTTGCGGCTTATTTGCTTCGCGGACTCTTTATTAACTTTAAACTTTTAATTTTATTTTCGATTTTATATTTTTACGTTCCTCCCACCTCTTCTAAAGTGCTTTGTGAAAAAAAATGCCACCAATTTATCCACTCACATTTGTAATGAAGTTACCTTCGCTTCGACTGCTTTGCCGTGAAATGAAAAAAGAATCCATTTACCGCAAATTGAGAGAAACAAATAAATTAAATGTTGAACCACCGCCAGTGCAACCGCTGCTTGCCACTTTTTAGCGCTGTGAAAAGAGCACAATAAACTTCTACAGAATTAATACATTAATGTGACAGCACACACAGCCGCATGCACGCACGTGAACCCGCTCCCCTCCACCCCCGCCCCGGTATACGTATGTCAACTTTATGTGCTGCTGAAAAAATTAATAACACGAATGCAAACTTTTTCAACACCCACACACCCGCAAAGACGTTTATATGTGTGCAGCTGCATAAATTTACCGACAAATATGACAAAAAAACAAAAAACGCTTCAACGCCTGAAAGTATGCACCACATATTTCATGCCACACACACACACACAGCATAAACTATGCGATGCGTGAAATGTTTAATGCTCGGCTCAACTCGGGTTTGTCGACAAGTGTGCGAGCATATATCTTTTACAAAGTATGTTGTTGTTGTAGCATATTAAGCGTGTGTTTGTGTAATTTTTCATTTCACAAGAGAAAATAGTTGAATTTATTACAAATGTAACATGACAAGAGCCAACAACAGCAACGTGCCACACGCACATACTCACACACGTGCACACACAATTACGCTTATGCGGCAGTATATTTGACAGCGTGCAACCGGAAAAAGAACTACTGCATGCAACGCGTGCAACAACAGCAATAACTATTTATAACAGAAACGGAGAAAGCAAAAAACGAGAACAAAAATCGAAAATAGCGAAAAAATAAAAATCCAAACGCAAGTAAGCGTGCAAACAGCAACAACAATGAGCGAACCAACTACCTCTGCGCCTGCTGCTGCTCCTGCCGTTATTGCCGCCACCGCCGTCGCCGCCATTGATGTGAAGTGTTAACTTTGTACTTGTTGTGCCACCCACTTGTGGCAGCTGCCACACAAGTAAGCTGGCTTAGTGCCGCTGTTGCTGCCACTTTTTTCACTTTTCCATGAGTTTTTTGATTATTCGCTGTTTGTTGTTGCTGTATGTGTAGTGACAGCCAACATCGCTGGTGATAAAACGAAATGACTTTTGTGAACCCACTGTGTAGTGGCGCCATCGACACACCTCTTGCCCAGCTTGCCACACTGTGTTGCCCGCGCCTCTCGCGCTCTCATCTCTTACATTTTGCTTGCCAAGTGTTCTGCTCTGCTACTGCCTCTCTCTTACCCTTCACTACTCTGCTCCTTTCACGTAGCACTTCTAATAGCATTTCGCTATCAACTCGCCCTCTGTTAATAATTCATTTGCTTTTGACTTCATTTGCCTTGTTGTCGCTGTTGTTGTTGCTGCGCATTACACTCTTCCACGTTGACAAAGTGAGAGCGACGTCTGTAGCGGAGGCCAACAAATCCAGGCGCACAGCACGCACCAGTTAGTGAATTTTCATGTCCACACTGCATACACACACACACACACACACACACATACAAACACTAACTCAAACACGCACACACTCTCACTCAAACTGGAAAAGGGGATTTTCACTATAAACTCGTTAGAGTGAGATCTTACTGCTTCTTCGTGCAGTTTGTTGTTGTAGTGATTGTTGTTGTTTGCTTTTGGGTTGGTAGTTGATTTAGCTGCGCTTGCATGGTATGATCCTTGAGGCGCCTAGCGCCGCAACAGCCATACGCATGCAAGTATTTTTATATATGATCAGATATTGTGTATGTATTGACATACACGCACACACACACACATGTACAAACATAAAAGTTTGCTGGAAAAACTAAAAAAGCTTTGAAATAAAAACTGTGTTGCAGCAGAAAAATATGGTTTGTTAAATATGTCGGTGTGTGAGTTTGTGTGAAGAACGGAGTGACACGGTTATACTTATTGACTGTGCACAGTGTGCAAGCTTCATGACGGTTTGGCTTAAATTTATTTTTAAAGAAAACTATAAGTATCCAAAAAACGAGGTAGGCGTCGAATCCACGGGATTATATTCAAACAAATAAGCTGGCGATATATATTTAATATGCAGTTTAAAAAGCTCGTTCACCATAACTACAACGTCGTACCATAAAACATACCGCTGTGTGCCTTTTGAAGGGGCCTTCCCTGTGAGACAGTCGTTTTTGTAAAAAAAATTTTTACTGTATATTTATTAAGCCTTTAGCTGCAGTTTTGAGTTTTTTACATAAAAACAGTTGGCTAACCTCGAGACTTTTCGCACTAATGGCACCCGTGTAGAAAAAAGGTAGACAAATCGCGTCCATCATTCCAGCAGACTGGTTGACCTAAAAAAGGATGTATTTTGATCTGTAGTTAGCTCCTTATTTCGGAACCGGGATCTCTTAAAAATGCTGAAAATTAAATCTATTAAATCATTTAAACCCTTATAACCCAAAAAGTCATGCTTTTTTGCGACAATTTTTTTTTTTTTATTAGTAAAAAGTTTAATATTTTTCAAAAAGCCTAATTCGGGCAATAGCCACATGTGAAGTGAATCTAGTATTAAAATTTCAAAGCAATCGTGGATCGGTTTTTAGAAATCGTGGTTGCCAGTATAAAAAACGCCGTTTCAAGAAAAAGTCGTTTGAAAATTTAGGTGGCTCACCTAAACGCGCACTAAAGAGCTTAGTTTCTCCCTGCTGTAACTTTCCAGCAACATTCAGGTTCGGAAAATTGCTTTTCCAGTAACTTCCATTTCCATCCATTTAATTGTTTTATGGTCCCTTGGGTTCCTGCGAGGATCTTTATTTAATATTTCAAATATTCCAAATGAGTTGCAGGAAGGCTTTCATCCTTATACCTCAAACTTCCGGTTGAACTTCAAAAAGTTTAGGAATATTGGCTAAAAAAGAAATTTTCTCCAAAAACGGTTTGGGATATCAATGAAACTCTTTATTCCTGTGAAAGTCATTATGTATGGAACTCGATTTCTTTCGCATGGTTACTACGGGCACGCATGCCGAAGACCAGACGTTGACCCGAATTTTCGACGGTTTTCAAGCGGCCGATATTGCTTTTAATTTCACGTTCGATATTCGTACGAAGCTCATCAATCGTAGCTCCACAAGAAGTAGTCTAATAGCGTCAAATCACACGACCGACGTGGCCAATTGACTGGGCCAGTTGAGTTGACACGTTCAACAAACTTGGTTTTCAATAAATCGATTGTGATATTCGCTGTGTGGCTTGTGGCGCCCATTCACAGTTACGTGAATAGTCCCGTCTTGATCATCACGGGAGAAGTATTGTCCAATGACGCCGCAGGCCCATAAACCACACTCCACCGAGTTCGTGTGAAGAGAAATATCAAAAGAGCGGGGAAAATACGGCGTCGTTTGCTGTCCCTACCGGTGGTGCCTCTGAAATCAAGCAAGGCGAGAGTTCAATGTTCTCCAAAATAGCCCATGAAGTTTCCAAAAAAGTTCAAATACCAGAACCATCTTCTTGGGAAGGATATAAGATTTGTGAAAATTCAATCATTGCCCAAAAATGTCTTGTTATTTTTTCAATAAAAGTACTATACGAGGGCTGCTATATATATTTCTGGCCTAATAATGAAAATAGGAATATTTATCAACGAAAATGGTTTTATTGTTTTTCAAAATATTCCCCATCAAGATTTATACACTTTTGCATGCGCTCAAACCAATTTTCGAATCACTTTTTCCACTCCGATTGAGAGAAGACATGGTTTTTGAATGCTTCAACAGCATCTTCTGGCGACGAAAATCGTTGACCACGCCTTATTTTCTTGATGTGTGGGAATAAAAAGAAGTCATTGGGTGCCAAGTCAGGGCTGTACGGCGGATGACCCATCAATTCGACGTTTTGGCCGGTCAAAAAGGCGCTGGTTTGAGCCGATGTGTGGGAGCTCGCATTGTCATGGTGCACAATGATTCTTCTCTTGTTCGTTTTTCGAATTTCTCCGAAGACTTCAGGCGAACAGATGGTGGTGTACCACTCAGAATTGACCGTCCTACGTTGCTCAAGCGGAACAGYYRYCACATGACCAGTTTTGCCGAAGAAACAGGCGACCATTTGCTTCGAAGTGCTTCTTCCACGAACAACTTTCGTTGGATTTGGCTCGTCTTGGAAGATCCTCACGGTCGATTACTGTTTTGTTTCGTGCTCTTACACATAGATCCATGATTCGTCATCTGTGACGATCTTATAAACGTCTTTTGAAGCACCGTGATCGTATTTTTTCAGCATTTCCACACGAGCCTTACTTTGAGCGATTATCAAATTGTGCAGTTTTTCACAGTGCTATAGGATGGTGCTTCATAGCCATACAGAGATTTTAGTTCATCGATGCACTCTTGTCGTGATAATCCACATCGAAAGTTGTGAAAAATGATCGCACGAAAATGTTCACGAGTGATGTTATGCTAAAAAATGTCAAACTTTCCAATGGAATTGTCAGATTGCACCTGGCAACACTTAGTGTTGCCTAGGCCAGAAATATATATAGCAGCCTCCATATAATTATGTTCTTGTATGTTTTACATCATTATGTATCACTCTACGCCGATTTTCTCCTCGAATTCTCGAATGTTTCTCGCTTTTTATTCTTCCATAATAAAATCCGTCCCATTGTGCGATACCACAGGCGTACAACTGGCCAGTGTGCGGTTCGAGGATTTTACGACGTGCACGCTTGCGAAATTATAGCTCGGTTCATGTGCTTGTATGGGTGTGAGTGTGTGCTTGCGTGTTGGCATTTATGGGTTTTGTTATGCGCCTTTAATATACAAACGGACACTTAGTCGAATATGAGGACTCACACACAAACAAAAACACATTTTTTTTGCAAAAGCCAAAGCACACACATACGAATGTCTGTGTGCGTGTATTCATTGCGCCAAAGCGCTGCAGCATAAAATTCTTTCAAGTCTCAGACAAAAGCAACCGCGAAATGCGAAAATGTGTGCGAGTTTGTTAATGAGGAGAAGGGTAACGGGTGAGGGAGGCGCTATAGTGCATAAAACCTCATTTACGCACACACATATACACCGATACATTGCAGTTGGCTTGGAAAAGACTTGACTTTTTCGTTTTCGGTTATTCTTCATGTCGTATATTTTTACACCCCTTCTTTTTCGCCATTCTCTCCGCTTTCTTTCTTTCTATTTTTATGGCTTGAATTAGTTTGTTTTGTGATTGCTTTCTTTTTTCTGTTTCTCTGTTTCGGCGTTCATTTGGTGTTAGTGAAGTGCTCTTTGCGGCCACTTAAGGCGGTGTTTTCTAACGCTCGCACACATACACACACACACAAGCATACGCATGGCCATACAAATGCAAGTGCGAAACAATTTATGCCCGCTTTTGTTTGGTTAATGCTCGCAACAACCACTTGATGGGCGTTTTGAGGTCAAAAGTGTGGTCTTTCATTGCTAAAGGAGTGTAATTGAATTCGAGAAGTAATGAATGCTTCAGTAAATCTCATTTTACTCCCATTGCGATATGTGATATGCTGTTTTAGAGGCTTGTTTGGCTTGCCGAGATATAATAATTGACAACAGAAGTGGAATTTGGCTGTAGAGTGCACTTCCGGACAACTAAAATCAAGTTTGAAAAGGCAGATTTGATAAAAAAGGGGTTTTAGCAAAAATTAGGTATGATACTTAAATTAATATCACTTTTAACTAGGACGGGTCAAAGCGTGGGGACTTTAAAACGACTTCTGCTATAAAACTGTTGCAGAAATTTGCGGGAATTTCGAAGACTTGTACAAAATGACCCAAAAACCAGCAGCTTTCCATGCCCTGAACAACTTTGAACAAACATGACACCCTTTTATCGGTTTGCCAAAAGTAAAGTTGTCATAACTGCTTTTAAATAAAGTGAATTTCTATCTTAACTAATCATTGAAGATAGAAATAGAGAGAATCATTTCATAATTTTGATAGGTGAAGTGTTTTTCAAAAGAGACCTTCTTACCGTTTTCGATACAACCTCTTCTGCCGAATCTTTTAATGTCGGATTTCTACTCTTATCTGAAAATTGTTATCTTTTCGCAACTGGAAAAATTTTTAGAGAACACAATGTTCTTGTTTAGCTAGCATAGCCGACAAATAGACGTGAAAGGTGAGGAAAGTGAAGGGAAAAGTTGTCGCTCAGATTACACTGTGCAACAAAAAGGGGAAAAAATTAGAAATTCACAAAATTCGAAAGCAAAGATAAGTATTGCAGCACATGTGGGGAAAAAAATACGGCAATAAAGAAATTTCCTGATAGCTTCGTGAAACCGGCGAAACTTGCGGGAACTGTAGAAAAATTTTTCCGCTCAGATTACACCATGCAACAGAATCGAAAATTTAGAAATTGTCGAATTCTAAAGCCGAAAATAGGTTTATAGAAGGAGAAATACTAACAAAATCTAAAAAAATACAAATTGTCAAATTTTATAGTCCCAAATGTCTTTATATGTAGTTCATCTCAGATTACACTATGCGACAACATCTGGAAAATTCAGATTTTTAAAAAGTTGGAAACTACAAACTAACTACAAGCAGACCCTAATAATCAACGAAGTGTTGCCAAGTTTTCAACGCTTCAAAAAGGATAAGAATTCAGGTTTCAATCACATACTTTTATTAATTTTCCGTGATAGATATTAAAAAATGCTCAAAAAGTATTTATTAAGCTCAAAAGGCTTAAAAAACATAAAAAAGTGAATACATGCATTTTCTCCACAATGATCGCCTCACTCATGTGACTTCCTATGGCTGAAGTTTTCGACAAAAATTTTATCAATTTAATTTTTGCTCACTTCCGTTTTCATTATTTTCTACTTGAGTTATTTCCCCTGCTGCCGCCCAACTTCTGCCTTCGCTGCGAAGCTGTGAAATGGCTTTCCTTGTTCTTTTTTTCAGAAAACATTTTTGTTTAAGTCCGTTTCTTTTATTTGTGAATAAAATAGATTTTCTCTAAATTGCAGCAGCATACGCTCAATGCTCGGTTACATAACTGTCAGCAGAGTGTGGAGAGTGGTGCAACGGACAAGACTGCCACAGCGGCAGCAGCCCGAGCGCTGCAATGCTGAAACAAGAAATCAAATAACAAACACACTTATACATACATACATACATACATATATATATCCACTCGCTAAAGTATATTCTGACAAAAAACACAGCCAAGTAAACAAATATATCTACGTACACACTCCAACATGCCACATACCCAAAGTGAAGCATATAAAAGCCGAAAAACCAAAAGTAGATAAAATGCGAAAGCAAATAAAAAAAAAAAAAGACTGAAAAAATGGCAACATCAAAAAACACTTGCAAACACACGCAGAAAAAGTTCCGCACACAAAAGCCAGCGCTGAATATAAAACATCCACATTCGACAAAAACTTTGTCGGTGAAGCGGGCGCACCGAAAGCCGAGGTTCCGAGGGGCCGAACGGGGCTGTCGTCGGTTTGATGCAGGTGATTGCTGGCACATTCTATTTTCGTTGGCTTTTTCCTTTTCTCGTCATACTTTCGTTTTTTATCTTTTCTTTTCCTTGCGCTTCTGCCTTCCTTTGGGCTCGCATCCACTGCGCTTTGGAGACAATACACCTACCCAACACATACACATACAGACATACGCTGCTTGTGCGAGGCGCCTCTCGCACGCCCACTCGGTCCTCCCCACTTGTGCATCTTCGCTGCATGCCGCCTGCGCCGTGGCAACCCTGGCTGGCAAGTCGTCGGCGTCGTGCTTTTTTTCGGCTTTTTCCCATGGCACTCGACCGACACATTTGGTTCAGTTCAGTTCAGTTAACAGTTTCCACAGCGCCTTGCGTCAACCGTACTCACACACACACACACCCATACACACATACTTATGGCAAATGGTGCCACCACCGCCATCGCCAGCCGAATTCTAACAATATTGTATACTTTTTGGCGCTAAAGCAACAACAAGCAAGCGCATAGTCAAAGTTGGCAACTTTTGGTTTTATATCTGCTTCTTATTTTGATCTTGTTTCCCTTGTGTGCATGGATGTACGAGTACCTGGCTGTGTGTGTGCGTTTGGTCTGATTTTTTGCTTTCCGTTGCGCTCCTTTCTGCATTGTTATTATCTTTGTTTTGTTGTTGGTTTTTTTTTTTTTTTTTTGATTTTGTTGGCCCAAAAAGCTTTTATAGGATTTTCATGTGGAAATTTTGCGCCAGCCCCCGAACACTCCTCACCGCAGCACAAAAAATATCACAGCACCAGCAATTGCAAAGTTTTGTACGAACACACACCCATACATGCAACACTGTAAAATATGTATGTCTGTATGTTTGTGGCAAGGATACGCTTGCCACGTTTGCTTTTTGTGCCCCTGCCTCAGCATGTATCTGTCGGCATCTCCGCATATCCGCACAACCACACGCAGCCATTGCTGCCACAGCATCAACCGTATGTTGCCAACATTGGCTTATGCTGCAGTTGATATTCCGTGCATTGTTGTCGTTGTTGCTGCGCTTACTTTCGCCATTGTGCATGTGGCTGTTGCTATTTTTATTATCATCAGTTTGCTGTAGCAAAGCTTTTTCTTCGCTTTTTTCGCATTCACGCCAACACACGCACACATACCTGTATTCTCTTACTCACACATATATTTGTGTTGGTTTTTGCATGTATTGTTGTGTGTAATTGTGGGCAAAGTGCTTGCTGGCTGGCGTTGTGCTTTTCCATTGCGGCGCCGGCAGTTAGAGGACAGATTGAATGCGAAAAGCTTTTGGTTTCTTGATTTCCAATGAGTTTTCAATGAAAATCAATCGCAATTTGTTTTTATCTAATGTGCGCTAAACTTTTCGTATACTTTTGGGGGAATTCAACTGTAATAAATATTTTTATTTTAATAAAGTAAAGCAAGTAAGAAAAACTGATTTAAAAAATTGTTACAATTAGCTTTAACCAAAGCATACATATAATTAAACATTATTAGTTATTCCATTAGTAGCATTCACTTTGTTTGTTTTTGAGATATTTTTTCATGGGATAAATTATATTCTGTATTATACTCATTCCACTCATTCATTGTTTGCAGCCCACTCTGATGACTGTTAATCGGACTTCGGAGTGAAATGATGGGGCCATTTTTATACTCTCGCAACAAAGTTGCTAAAGAGAGTATTATAG
>NW_017536185.1:574982-615392 GCF_001853355.1 Bactrocera latifrons | reverse complement strand
GGTTATGTTGAAAATCACTAAAAGTGCGTTAACCGACTAACAAAAAACGTCAGAAACACTAAATTTTACGGAAGAAATGTCAGAAGGAAGCTGCATCCAAGCCTTTTTTAAAAATTGAAAATGGGCGTGGCCTCGCCCACTTATGGACCAAAAACCATATCTCAGGAAGTACTCCACCGATTTCAATGAAATTCGGTATATAATATTTTCTTAACACCCTGATGAAATGTACCAAATATGGGTGAAATCGGTTCACAACCACGTCTGAAATCTCGATTATCACTTTATCATGCGAGAGTATAAAATGTTCGGTGACACCCAACTTAGCCCTTCCTTACTTGTTTTTATCTATTATCGATGCCAAAATTCGGTACTACGTTTGAACATCTCTAAACGTTGCTTCGAATCATCAAGTCGTCGTTGTTTTTGGTCAAAAAAGAGGTCGCGCGTTCACATTTTGCGCAGAGCTTTCTCGTATCCAAATAATTGTGAATGTGACGTACACGCTCAGTTGATATCTCGAAAAACTTCACTTTATCGGCATCCAAAAGTTTTTTTGTGGGCTGTTTAGATGTTTTCGTCGGCACACCTCTTTTGCACGTTCACAGCGTTCACCGTCTTCGGTGCTAATTTCACCACGTCTAAACTTAACCTCGGAGACTCGTTATAAAGGCAAGTTTTTGCTTCAACTGCATTTTTCTTCCAAAAGCAATGCTTCATTAACACTCAAAATTTCTTTTGTACCATTTTTTTGACAATAACAAAACTTTGTTTCACTCAAAATGATATAATTACAAACTAATGCTCCGACAGCTGTCAGATTTATACACGCGTCTGTCGAAGGGCTAACTAAATTTTCTCTTAATCTAAATTTTGCTTAAATATATTACATATTGAATAAGATATATTGGATAGAGCAATTCTGTTTTTGTTTAAAATTTGTATTTATAAACAAACTTCTTCTGCGGAATCGTTGCGAATGTTGAAAAAGGTTTATGATAATTCAAAAATGCAATACTATGAGTGCAAAGCCTTCAAAGACGGGCGTGAGATCGTTGAAGACTTGCCTCGTTCTGGACGGCCTGATACAATATTAAAATATTAATAGAGAATATGGGGTGTGAAAATCATCAGGCAAGTGTTAGGGAGATGGCAAAAGAGCTCGCCATGTCCCTTGAGTCCATTCGAATTATTTTGGTGGATATTTTGGGTATGGAACGCGTTCTTACTCGACTCGTCTCGATAAAGCAAAATTTTTTTCAAGAGCTGCAATCCATTCTAAAAAGTTCTCCTAAGATATTTACAATTTGTAGCAGACTTTAAAGGTAAATTTATGTATTACTAAGTGAAAAATCAGAGGACTTGAGTTATCGCACTTTTAGTAGTTATAAATATTTTCGCTATATGGGGAGTGAACGCGGTTATCAGGTGATGCTCCAGAGAGGAACTCGGTAATAAAAAAAAAAAATTGTATATTCTCTGGAGTTTAAACCTTCATCAGGTCACCACTTCAGCCACACAAGCAAAGTACTTCCACTTAGGCTGCTTTTGTGGCATGAGATATTTAATAATAATTTTTTCGGATTACTTTCTGTAGTCATTCTACATTTCGCCGTACGCGCCTTAAAAGCCATTTCATGTGAATTATTATTTTTTATTCTGAGAAGCTGCTCCCGGTCAGATAATTGCGAGAAGCGCTGCAATTGACTGAATATTAAATCATTTCACTGCATGCTGCGAAGACTCTGCGGCCAACAAGAATGTATTTTTTTAATTTCTTATACATATTCTCCTTATCCTTATCTCTTATACGACTTGCATTTATTTGTGTGTAATTGTTTTTGCAGCTCCTCGCTGTCTTTCTGTATTTGCAGAACCTCTTAAAGACGAAATGAAAAATGCGCACATACACCCATCCGTACAAACATATGGCAATTTTATTTCGTATTCCTTGAATTCATTATTCCATTGCTTTTCCTTTGCTTTCTTGGTCTTCTTCTTATGCGCTTCAATTTTTACGCTTTACTTTTTAATCTGCCTTAACGACTATTGTAAAATGGAAGGCAAATGGGAAAATGGAAAAACTCCCAACCAAAGTCATTTCGGAATGTTTGCTATTGTTGCAGTTGTTGTTTTTGCTGATGCTGCCGATTTTTATTGCCACTTAGCTACCTCAACTTTTGTACCATCTTCTGCAGTTGTCTTAAAACCGGCCACCTATATTTGCACTAACACACACACAAAATTGCATGTATATAAAATACATATAAATGTATAATATAGTTATAGTACATATGTATATGCTATTCAGTGGCGTGTGCGGAGCAGTTTGAAGTCAACTTATCCGCCGGATGTGGTGTGAATTTCTGATAAGTTCCATTGCTGTCTGCCGTCCCATACCCCTGCGCACCAGACAGCGCCGTTCTAACGGCTTCCATCACGCTTGTGGTGCCAAGATTTCTTCGTATTTTCTCTGATTTATTCTTATTCTTTATACTTGTGCTTTTCGTAATAACTCAACTTTTCACTTTTAGATTTCTTTTCTTTGGAGATTTTATTAAATATTTCAAGCAGCTGCTGCATCGATGAATGAAAGGATAAGAAATGGAAGGCAGTACGTAAAACGACTGCGCTGTCTTTAAGATTTGCGCTTTTAAAGTCGTCTTACTGTACTTCGCAGATTTGGTTTTAAGTGCAGTTCGTTTAATTCTGTTTAATCGCCTTTCCGGTTTTGAGATACTTATTATTTTAAATTACCATTTCGTAATTAGTGAGGGTGCTAGACGTTTTTCTGTCATGTGGCCTTTCTTTTATCTAAGGTAGAGTTCTCATTAAAGGTGGCGTAATGTGTATGAAATATGGTACTATTTGATCAAATTCTGCTAGGATAGTAAATATATAGTTCGTCAAAAAAGTCTTGCGGTATTTTTGAATTTTCAATTGTTCGTAAAAATTTTTTGATGACTCATGCCCAGCTCTTGACCGATGYTACGGCTGCTACTATGCCGGTCTCTTTCGACCAATTCAGCGATTTTATCGCAATTTTCGACGACAGGCCTTCCGAAGCGTGGCGCATCTTCGACCACCTCTACACCAGAACGAAAACGTTGAAACCATCGTTGTCCGGTGGATATGGAAACTGTATCGGGTCCATAAACGGCACAAATTTTATTGGCGGCTTGAGATGCATTTTTGCCTTTATCGTAGTAGTACTGTAAAATATGCCGTATTTCTCTTTATTTTGCTCCATGTTTGCGACGCTATAACGCACGAACGACTTAAAAGAAACGATAATCAATCAAACACGTGTGAGCGCGTGAAATGAGCTTCACAAAAAGGTATAGCATGCCCCGATGCGACAAATAAAATTAGAACTACGCGCTCTCAGCGCCAACTAGCGAAAATACCGCAAGACATTTTTGACAACCCAATATAAACCGAATTGATATAATTTTTGTCCTAGAGAAGGACCACCTATTTTTTCAAGTTCGTGTGAAGTTTGATCTCCATGAAGAAAAACTACTTTCCAAGGTTTCAAAAAGAATTTGAGATCAGCAGCCCTAAATCTGTGGCAATGAGGCTTACAATCTGTAAGTGAGGAAATCGAGTGGTGATCGCTGGATACTTGCTAMATATGAGGTTTCTGCTATAAAGAGCGATACGTAAATATCCAAGATGATTTAATGGTTAGGCGGATAAAAGTAGGTTACTCTTTTACTTTATCTACTCAAGTAAAAGAAAGTCGAATTCGTTCTTGATATAAATGAAATTTTTGAGGTTTGTAAATTTCTATGAATATACTATACCATAGGTTGGGACATAATGGAATATGTACTGAAGGTGCTAGAAGAAAAACGAAAACTTTTGAAATACCGAATGAAGTTAAAGACGAACATTAAGAAAAAGTGAAGATACAAGTTAACTAGACTCAGCTTACTACTCAATGTTAAAATTTTAGTCAAAGTCGAGTTAGAGTGTTTTTCCTCCTCTACACTGAACTAATCATTCTTAAGGGGTTTTCTTTAGTTTATATCTTAACGCCGTACTTGAACGAAGGATTTGGCGATAAGAATAATATTTGAGTTGACATTCTTATCGCAATGAGTAATCGCACCTGGGTACAACAGCTAAACACATAAAAAAAAAATATATATATATATATTCTTTCAAGTATGAGATATTGTAGTTTTCAAGTAGTCAGTAAAAAATTGGATCAATAGATCACATGGTCCTAGAGATACCTTATTCACCGTACTTTTTACAAAACGTCATTTTAAGATAATAGCGAACGAACTCGGCAGCACACGGGAGAAGCTGTTGACAGCTGTAACTTTGGTTCTAGTGCTCAGATTTCGAATTTTGCAAGAAATTATCTTAAAAATATCGATTTTTCCAATCTACACAATTGTGTATAGCTCCTTAAGCTATTTTGAGCTTTCTTGGTCTAGTTCGGACTTAGAGCCTTCCTATTATTTTCCATGCTTGTTCTACGCTTCTTCTATTCTAGGAATTCTAGACTGTTCGAGCACTGGAAAGATGTTGATATTATCCAAAGTATATCTTTGCTGAAACACCGTGCTGTTGCAATATTTACAGACATGTAGATATTTAATAGTCCACACATCTCCTGCATTCACATCACACATGCACATACACATACATTTGCGAGGAGACAAAATAATCCTCGACAGTTTGCTCGGTTGTCTGAGATTAATTTCCCACACATGAAGCTGTGAGCATTTATTTACATTTACTTTGTATGTCGTAATATTTATTCAACTACTTTCCTTGTAATGCAACACAGACTCGCACACACACACACACACACACACATATATATATATATACATTTGTTTGATATAAGCGGGCATGCACTTTGCAGCATGTTAGTTATGCAACATCAATTCAATAATCACAGGAAACGCTTAGAGGACATTCACACTTACTGCCAGCGAACTGCAAAAAGCAAACAAAAGTCAAAAAAGTAGAAAAAAGTGAAAAATAGAATAACTGTAATAAAGTAAAAGGAATCGCTGCCAAGTGGCAAAGAAGCACGCACACAGCCAACCAGGCGCACCGATGAGTGGGGGGAGGGCGCCGCGGGAAAGCAGCCGAAAATACACACTCGATAGTGAAGGCTAGCATGTGTGTGTGTCTATGTATCGCTTATAGCTTTTAAGTAAATTTGTTTGTGTGTGAGTACTTAAATGTCATTGCAGCTGCCAGCCGACAGACGCCAGAGCACTCAGTCAAGGCGTCCGCCATACAACGCCCTTTTCACTCCATTTAGCCGTGCAACACACACACACAAGCGCGCACAGACGTTTGTGCGGGAGTCACTGCAGACATGTCATATATAAATTTGTATGTGTGTGTGATTGGTTGCAAGCAAGCAGCAAGTTTGTTGCATTACATTCATGTAACGCTCGTTTAATAGTACTCACACATTTAATGGTACTATACATATATACATATAAATGTGTGTGTGTGTGTTGTCGCTTAGTATCGTGTGTTTGACATGTCGTCCTTGTTGGCGCTGTGTCCTCGTTGCAGCACAGTGTATTCACCTTCATCTTTGTTGGAAGCGAATCGACGACATCAATAATGCAAGTGCACTGTTCCACTTGAGGTTCGCCACCTCCCCCACCGCTGCGAGCGGCTGCACGTTGCTCTTCGTCGGCGCTTAAATGCAACAGTGTTGGCGGCTATGTCGGCAATGTTGCAAGGATATTTTGTGGCAGGAAGACGTAAAATGTACGTTATACTTCATTGAGCGGTAAAAAGGATGTTTATTTATTTTCAACCAGCAGTCGCATTATACGCCTTCCTACTTTTAAATACATGTAACGCCGAGTGGATGCTGCGGAGGGAGGCGATTTCACGTGACTTCTTTTATATAATGGTAGACTGCTTTTAGGGCGAGTTATATGATTGCCACTCAATGACTATAATGATATTTATACTCTTTATTGTACTTATATTCATCCAAAGTTTTACTCATATTTATTTTAGTTGTACTTATTCAGGCGCACTCGCACTCAGATTCATAGTTGTACTCTTGCCTTTAAATTCACACTCACTACTCAACATTTTACTCAAATCATCCACACTCATATTTACTATTCGAGAGTTTACTCATACTTATTTACTTGTATGACGTCTACTCAAAATATTACTTATACTCATACTTGCTGCCAAACATTTCACTCATACTCATTTACTACTCAAAATTATACTCGTACTCATTTACATTTATTCCTTGAGTATATTTAGTCATATTAATACTCAAACTTTTATTTATACTCAACCTTTTACTCGTACCCATTTACATTAACACTCACCACTCAAAATTATACTCATACTCATTTATACCTATACTCAAGTAGTGATACTACTTCTAAAATTTTACTTAAACTTATATTTATACTCAAAATTATGCTCGTACTCATTAAATTTATATTCAAAACTTTAGTGAAATTACTTCTCAAATTTAACTTATACTCATACTTATTGCCCAACACATACTCTCTACTCAAAATTGTACTCATATTCATTTACGCACTCCTCCAAATTTTACTCATATTCACTACTTAAAACTCAATACTCTGTAAATTTATACTCATACTTAGAGTTATACCCACCTCCGTCTTAAATAGCTAGCCATTCTAGTTACAAAGTAGTTAGTACACTATATATTCGCAGCTTGTGGAAGAACATTAAATTTTTATAACAACGAAGACCGCGTAACATTATAAGGACATTGTTGCTCTGCACACACATGCACACAAACAAGCCAGCCCGAGTATATTTGCGCACCTTTAGGTGAAAGCTTCCTCTGCATGAGCGCAATTCACAAATTTCAGTTGCAACTTTACAAGTTTGCGTTTATTGAATATATAAAAATGTTAGTGGCGAAAGCAAAAAGGGCACAAAACGGCAACAACAACAACGAAAACGAAAACACGAAGCAGAAGCAGCAAAAAGCAAGTTGAATAACACATTTGTGAAATGTAAAAATGTAGCTTCGAAGAATTTCAAGTATCAGACCGTGCAAAAAGTCAAGAGGAGCGGCTACCGAGGCGGTGCGAGTGTAGTTGAGTGCGCCTGCAGTATGGCAAATGCGGTCGAGGCTTAAAAAGTTATGAATGCATTGCCAGCCAAGAGTGCGCAAGGGTGGCGGACGAGCGTGGCGAGGGGGAGGAACACAAAATTGAAGGATAAGCGGCAAGGTAAACAGTAGAGTGCACACTACTGCTGCTGCTGCCGTTAGCGTTGTTGCGGAAGTAAATGTGTGCTACAGCCGTATCAGTCGGCACACCGACCATAATGCAACATGCAGACGTTCGAGCCCCTCGAGCATCTCCTCGGCTGTGCAAACATACTTAGTAACGAAAAGAGGCGTATGTGGGGCCGTGAGGTGGAACGAATTGCTGTGGCAACATGTTGCGAAAGTGTGGCGCAAATGTTGGATAAAGATACATATGTGTGTCTGTGGTCGGGTGTAGAGAACAGTTATACGAAATATTTGATGGTCGGAAATATTAATTCTGGAGAATAGTGTGAATCTTTCCTATGCTCATTATATTTAAAATTAAATTACTCGATAACATTCTGGCTTTTGTTAGGGCTTTAATTTTCAGGTCATTGGAAGGATCTACATATGGTAAATGCATTAATTTTTGTGGAACATGAATTCAAGTCACATAAAGTAAACACATCGCACCTGTATATCATCAAATCACAGATACAGAATCAAGACTTGAGATGCTTGCTCGGATCATAAATTTGTCAGCTCATATTGTATTTTTCATTAATTTTAATGGAAGCATACATTTCAAATCACATGATTAAATCGCATCACCATATCACATCTTAACATAGCTCATCTTCTCAGGATATTCTCTGGAATCCACACATTCTCACGTGGAGCTACTAGTCAAAAGAATTGAAATATGAGTTCAACATATTTGAACATTATTGAACCTCACTACTAATTTATTTAAATGGATTTAGCTTAAGGATGTAAATGATATCATTTGATATAATTCATTTAAGACTTTGAACATTTACTAAATAACTATCTAAAATATATTGCAAAAAAAAAAAATTATGTGAATGTAATATAACATTATAGTAAAAAGATTATATTAACTCTGTGATCACTTTACTTAAGCTCATATGACATCATACACATATTGAAGATCAGTTACTAGCATTGGCATGGTAACTTCTAAAAATAAATATAAAATTATATGAAATCACGCATTACACAAAATGATATCACATCACCTCTACACCTCTACACATCACACGATGTGATGCCACATCACCTGATATAAAAACTACATATATCTTTAATAAAAATTTGTGGAAATATGTATAAAACTTTGCCATTATAATACATATAACAGCGAATGTTTAGCTTATCACATCACATCATATACATACAATGCTTTGGATATCACATCACATGACGTTAACCAAAATAGCTAAATATTTCGCAATGAATCTCCACAAAACCGTTTAACGGGAAATGGTTATTATAATTAGGCAATAAAAAATTCATGATATGACATCACATCACAACGTACTTCAGATCACATGGTCTACTTATCACATCTTATTAGATAAAATATGTGGTTTTAATAAAACATTATTTGTAAGTGCATAGTGCAGCTCACTTCATTTGACTCATACACACACACACACTTCACATCGCAACACATGACACCTTGCAACAACTTAATTATTTTCAGAATATTCTTTAGGTAGTCACTACCTTCATTAAGTAGTTTGAATAAAAGACGCAAATTGTTTTTCCATTCCACATAAAAACAGTGTAACAAAGGAGCAAAATCAAAATGAAACTTTGAAATTGCAAACTTGCAAACACTTAAAGTGCAGGGGTCACACGTGAACCCGGTAAACATGAGCGGATTTGTATGTGCGCGCTTTCATGGCACTTGGCAGCACAAACAAAATTGACTCGATTTGCTTTGTTCAGCGTAAGTTGGAACATCACAAAAAAATAAAAAAAGAAAAAAAAAACAACAACAACTTAATAAACAATTGTAATTACACCAGCATACCAAATTAAAACATACACACATCTGCACATACAAACACATGTGTGCATAACAGTATTATAGCAGTGCTTGTCTGCGACGACCGCCCTGCCACACCCCCTCGACATTGTTGACTTAGTGCCAAGCAACAGCGTTCCTAACCAGTTGCCTCCGACCAACGTTGGATCTCGTCTCTCGCATTTTATTTTCAAAATGCTCTAACACACATTCGGTTCAGGCACTTATGTGTGTGTGTGTTGTTGAGGCTCCTGCTTGCTTGCCACTGTAACTGTAATTTCAGCTCAAAAGTAGTAAACTATCAAAACGACAACGACAACAAAAGCGCACTTAATGTAAACTGCACAAAAAGAAAGCATGAAGAGCAAAATAAAAACCAACAACAATGGAAGCAATACACACATAGTTGTAGTTGGCTGGGAGTGTAAGTGACAGTCGACAGCAAACTTTGACTTTTGACTGCATTTTATGCGATCACACAAACATACATGCTTGTACACACACACATATATGTGTGTGTATATACATACATCTGTATATGTGTGTGTGTGTCAGCGCAAATTGTTATTTTCCTCTTGGCTCGCCTTAAAATTTATTTCACTTCATCCCAATCTTTCCTTTTCTACTTTCATCAATTTTTATATCACACCTCCACACTCCTTGCCCCCTCCACCGCACGAGCGTATGCTTGTTGAAAATTTTCCATGCAGCTTTGCGACCACTTTCATTATTATCAGCCAAAGTCGCTGCCGAAGCCAACGTCAATGCTGTTGCTACAGTTGCCACCATCATTCCGATTGCTATTGCCATCACTATCAAATTCATGCAACTGCAACATGCAATTTACTGCTTTTTGTCGCTTATATTTTCTGCAATTTTTTCTTTTTTCTTCACGTTTTTTATATTTTCCTTTCACCACATCCTTTTCTAGACACTAATCGTACACTACTTCTCACAATTTGCTAGTGCTTTTCGTCTCGCTATGCATTTTGTAACGCGTTGACCTCATCCTACGGCGCTTAGCACGTGTCTTTCGCCGCCCATCGCCTCGTCACGCTCACGCTAACGGAACACCTTGACTGCCGCACAAACGAGTGTTGTGTCAAAGTCGTGGCATCCGTTTATTCACTGCTTGCTGGCATGTGTGTGTGTATGTGAGTATAAGGTAGAAGTTAAGAAAGGATATACATATATGCACATGTGTGTGTGTGTGTAAATACAAATTTATCAATATATATGTATATATGTGTGTTTGTTTGTGTTTATAAGTCGCCTTTTGTGTGCTTGTATAAATGGGTTTGTGTGTATATCCTTCCAGTTTCCTTCTCACCCTCTTCCCCGTGCATGCAATTCTTCGCCTGCTTACATCTTTCTCTATTCGCTACCAAGTAGCGCAAACTTATCACGAAAAAGTGCAAGAGACAAAGCAAATAAAAAAATAAGCATAATAAAAATAAAAATGTAATTTCAAGCGAAAATGAAAAAGTGGAAATAGACAAAAGCTAAGCGTTTAATTTTTATGTATTTCGCAAGCACTTTTTACCATCGAAACCAAAAAATATTGGCATATAACATAAAATAAAAATACCAGTGCCCATAAACTGGCAACTGCGCTCGCCTTAGGAAAATAATTTCTCTTAGTTTGCACAAGTTCTGCTTAAATTGACTGTTATTTGAAACACATGCAACAGTGTGCGTCAATAAAGTTCACTCTGAATCTGAAAAAGCGTGCAAATACTTCATATTTCTGGCAGAATTTATATTTTAAATTCGTATGAAAATACATTATTTTAAATATGCCTTGGATCTCATTGGAGCTGCTATATAATTTTCGAAAGATAGTCTGGGTTGTTTTTTGTAAACTCTTCGCGCCTTTCCGCTGTGGCTGCTCAACGCTCTATCGACTCAAATTCAAATTTTGGTCCACCTTGCAGAGCATGTTTTATAAAGTCAATCATCTTATCATATAAAGACATTTAACTGTGTAAAGGCTCACAAAGAAAAACATGCTAAATTACAAAAGCCCCTTCGAAATATTGTTTAAAGACTTTATATTTGAAAATTGCTAATGTGAAAACTGTTTCTAGTTTTTATTAAATTATTCTAAAATAAAATAAGATAAAAATAAACAATTTCAAAAGTCGACATGGCGTATAAGTAACATTAAAAATACATTGCGTTTGAATGACTGCTTGTTGCGTATACGCCCTGTTGGCTAAAAACAAAAATGTTATTTACATAAATGATATGGTGTAAAGTTAACATGTTTCTGGGACCAATAAATGCTATGCTGGAGTGGACAGATACAAGTTTAGTATTAACACCACTCAACAAATCTGAACCGCATTCGATGGAAAGATAAGAACTCATATAGTTATTCGTCGACATTGACTGTAGATCAGCGAATTAAAAGACAGCGGCTGCGCTGGCTAGGTCGTGCTGTCCGAATGGACGAAAACACTCCAGCTCTGAAAGAATTCCGCCGAAGGAAGCAGAGAGGTGGAGAAGGAACAACAAATCTTATGAATTATGAAATTTTTAGCATCATTTTCGGCTTTACCAACCTACAATTTGAAAGTAACGGTACTGTACTGTAATGTCTGTAAATGCCTGTCTAGTTTACACTTGGTATTCGACTGTTTAGCTGAAATATGTTTGGAAAAGTGTATTTAATAGTTYCGTGGACATTTTAGTGCATCTTTCCTGAATTGTCATTAAGTGTTTAATAGTCCGAGTATTTATTTTAAAGTAATTTCTCACTAAAAATTACGACCCTCAGCTTATACGACCGTCTTCTTTGTTTTCATTAATCTCATTATTTGTTCGTCCAAACAGATCATTGATTAGTTCATATTTAGTTAATACTATGAACGCGTTACAGGAGTAATATATTTCTTACGTATGTTTGATTTTTGTCTCTAATATATTTTCAACTCTTTCAAATATGTTGCAAGACTCGATTGAAAATTATGCCTCAATTTGTGATGCCTTCATTGAATCTTAAACTATTAGTATACAAAAAAAATATAAATACTTGTTAACAAATGTTTAGGGGCAGAAAAAAATTAAAAATGGTTTCCCCTAAATCAAGTTTAAGAAGTATTTCAACGATTGGGAGAAGCGCTGTCATAAGTGCCTAATAATGAATGAGAACTATTTTGAAAGCGAAAAAGAAGACAAAAAATAACTGAAACAAAAGTCTTCAACTCTAGCAGTTCGCAGTATTCCGACCTGCTCAGTAGATGAATGCTACCAAAAATATTAAAAAAAAATTTAAAAAAAAATATCTGTTAGAAGATATTGTTCATACAACGCTACGGTGTTTAAAACAAAGTTTTGAATTTTACTCAGAACTTTGAATTTATTGACAGCCAAAACTTTTTTTTCATCAGTTAATAAGACTTCAATATACTCAGCAAATTAGAAAAACATGTGGTTCTGAGAAAAACTAGTTCATAATAAAGTGAATGAGCGAAATTTTGAGTTTGTTTGAATGAGTTGATGTAAACGGCTATACTTCAGATAAGTGTTACTTAATATTTTTTGGAATTTTCATCTCAATTTAGAAACAAGGTCTAGATAACGAAATATGCAATAAATAAAAAATAATAATAATTTTTAAAAATTTCACACTAGGTGTTAAGGCGTATCTTAATTATATAAGTATACTACTGCGATCAAATTGAAAGGTGAATTTTTAATTTATGCTGCCCGTGTTTTTCGGTAAATTTGTATAAGCGTCTTAGTTCTATTGAGGAAAGAATGTGGGAATTTCTGGTATTTAAATTATTAGAAAAACATTAAACAAAGCGCTACATGGCGTATACGTGACATTACAATAAGTTATAGATCCTTGTAGAAAATACATATGATAACCTAATACAATGCTAACGTTGGAGTAGACTTTGATTGACTTAGTAAAACTTTTTTCCTGCCTTGTAACTATAGGGCATTTCTTTTATTTGGAAGAATAAGACATCTGAACACTTTTAGCTTACACAGTTGCGCTGCATAAGCAACACTTCAGTCAATTGCCACCCACCCTTTTAAGTCCGTTGCAATGAAGAAAAGTTAAAAATGCACTAGAAAGTGGGAAAGAAAAATTTGCCAAACTGCAGCATACAAATAGAGCCAAAGACGCTGCGCCGAAGAGCCAGAGCGGGGCACACGGAATAATGTGAGTGAAAATACTTAAATGTAAATAAAATAGAATTAAAAGGAATGACAAAATGAAAACGAAAAAGCAAGCAAGCAATGAGAAGGAAAATGGCTGGGCAGCGAGGATGGCAAGTGCGGAGGGAAGAGAGTGACAATGGCTGGCGTTTGCTGCAGGCAACCCGAACTGCTGATTTTGCACTCAAAATAGTTTTGCAGCATCTTTGCTGCTTTTGTGGCGGCAACTAAAGCGAAATAGCATTTTTGTTGCTATTGTTCGCAAGCTTTCTCGTAAGCTTTTTATTGCTCTTCCACTTTTTAGTTTGCGTTTTTTGTCGCTTGTTTTTCTTTTCGTTTTTCTGTAGTTTTAAGTTGAAGAAGCTGTGCGCCGCTGCTACCACTTCTGTGCGGCTGCTCCGCAAACCCAAAAAGGATCAAAAGAAATTGCGAAGGTGAAACTTTCAGCAGCTAGTGGCTAGTGGCAGCAACAAAATGAATTGCGTTTATTTACTCACGAGCAAATGCATCATATACAAACGAACATATCTACCATGTGCATGTGTTTGTGCGTGTGTGCGTTGGCGCTGTAATGCAACTTTTATTGCAAACAAACTACGACAACGCAGACGCCGAGCAAAGTTGCAATTCAATGGCAGCGCTGCAAGTTTGTGTGTGTGTGTGTGGGAGTACAAAGTATGAGGAGGAAGTGGTCGTAAGAAGTTTGTCTTTTGGTCGTCCAAATGCAGCGCTTTGACTATAACAAAAGTAGTAAAGCGAAACTTTGCGAACTAAAGTAGCGCGCAGGCGGAAGCGGTAAAGACGACAGCCGTGATGCTGCCGATGCTGGCGACGAAGTTGCTAGTCTTTCGCACTCTTTGTCTTTCTGTCTTCGAAGTGCTTTTAAAACACAGGGTTGGTTGTAGTTAGTCATTGAAATTAATGATTTTTTTTTTTTAATATTGAAACTGAATTGAGTTTACTTTTAATATTAATATTTGGTAGAAATTTGTATTAATCTATACTAAGTCAATTTAAATTTTTTTTCTCTCGATTTGAAAAATTGATCTAGTTAGTAAGGGGCAAACCATGTGTGCAATTCAAAAACGAAAGTCGATTTTTTCATATTTCGATATTTCACACCTTCATAAAATAAATATTTTAAATATTTAAAATATTTTTTTTATATTGGAAGCTTTCTAAAGTGTGGCAGCTCAGGTCAATCAGAGAGGGTTTTATTTTCAAAACTACATTTTTTTTGCTTCAGTTATTGGTCAGAGACCAAAGAAAAGTGCAAATTCTAAGTAAAATCGAATTTTTCCTCTATCCTTTGTATAGTTCTCCATTCAATTGCCTGATGAAAACTCGAGTTTCAGTCAGTCAAAATCTCAAAAAATTTTAATGTTTTAAAAGCACTGCGATTTTTTTATTTTCATCGATCGAACATACATGTCATTGTACGGGTAATATTTCCAAGAAGATAATTTTTATTTTGGCTTCACCCACTCAGAAGGCCAAAATCACTACTCGAGTTTTTAGGGCTGTCTGTGGTCACGTGTAACTTAAAAAAGTATTTAATTTTAATTTTAAAAGAATTGCTACACAATTTTTTTTTTCTTTGATCTGCTATCAATAAAGTCCACGCTAGGCTTTACTTTCGCTAACATATTTATGTGGACTTCTGATTTTTCAAATTGATGGAGAGTAGGTTTAAGGCGCACTCATCATGTTGGCAACCATAATTCGCTTGCGAGTTTGATTCCCTGGATATTATTCTCGTATAGAGACTGCTAAAATTTTCGAAAAACCTCCAAAGGTGGATTTAGTATCCTATTTGACGATCCACCTGCAATGGATTCCAGGACATTGCAATATACCTGTTAACTGTGAAGGAGATGAACTAGCCATATCAAGTGCCTCATGCTACTTGCAGTCATTTAATCGAAAAATATGTTACTTAGTTGTGTCTCGGTGAAACCAACCCCTGTCTTGCTCTACAAGCAGGCAAACGTTGAATGAATGGAATATGGGCCACATTAATGGAATATGGGTTCAAATGTAAAAGGAATGATATAAGGACTCGAAAAGGATTGCTAACAGATCACCGCCTTTTTGGAAGACATGCCAGTAGATTAGGAATATCATATAGCAACTACTGCAGAAGCTGTCTTAAGGCAGAAAAGACGAAGTAAGGCTCTACGACAATAATCGCAACCATAAATCAGGGGCAACGCCTCGGAAGTTGTATACACATACTGATGAACGGGGGCTGGTTCAGAAAAGAGTCAATAGTGTGATGTAACTTTTGTACCGGTGGTATCAGAATGGACCTCCTAAAAGTCTAGGTGCGTCGTTAGACAGCTACTCTACCCAATTAAATTTTTTTTTTTTAATTTTTTTTATTAAATTGTTTAATTGCTTTTATTTGATACCCTATTTAAGGAAGACTAAAAAATAAAAAAATATATTTTTAAGGGTTGCCACTTGTTTTAAAAGTGATAAATGATAAACATTTACGAGGCCATTCAACTTAGCATATTGAATAAACACTTCTCTCGGAGATAGCTACTTTTTTGGGAAAAAAATATTGAATAAAATAGTTAAAGTCACCCTTTACCCCAAAGTAGTTCCATGCATATAGAACATTGTAATAAGAAAATAATAGCGTGAACACCAGCAAGCGAGAGTTTAAGAAAACCCGAGGTTGGCGAATAAGAAGCGCTGCGGTAACGGCAGTAACGACGAATCAAGTGGAGTTGTTAAAGTTAAAGCAAATTGCCGAATGCAGCAACAACACACATACATGAGTAGACACAAATAAACGCATACATGCATGTATTGCATATGTATGAAGATGGCCGCAGTTTGGCGCTGCACTTTTGCCTCAAACTTTCGTGAGTTGCATATAAAACACATAAGCACATACTCACACACTTATATTATATGTATTATAGCGTTTTATATAAGTAAGTGGGTATGTAACTGCACATATCCGAAGTGAGCGCTGCGAAACTGCAGCAAAGACGAGAAAATTTACTTCGCCCCAGTAAAATGGCGACGTGTGTGAGCGCCAATCCTCTGGCAGTATGTGTGAATGTGCGCGTGCGCGTGTGGGTTTGCGTTGAATTGATATTGTTGCGTGCTTTGTTGACTACTTGAGACGTTTACTTTATTTTAATACCGAAGACAAGTGCGCTGTGCATGCTTCCTACACGCTTGCTTTGCTTTATATGCACACCCACGAAGTAAATGTGAAAGTTCAACGCTTGATGTCTTGCAGAGGTAGCCATTTTTAATCACACTGTGCATGTTGAGTAGCTGGTGGGCGGGCTGTTGAGCTGGGTGGGAGTTGCCGTCTTTTTAGAAAAAAATGTTTAATACTTTTATTTTTTGTCAGTCGCCATCCCGAACATTTTAATTAAAAAAAGTGAACTAAAAACGGACTAGTGTCAGACTAGTACCAAAATGAGCATATTTATTGGGAAAATTCTGGCATTTAGCATTTAAGCGGCAGTATGTGTGCAAACATATAGTATATAGTATGCATATATGTAGTATATTTATGCACGGCCATAGAAAATATGTGTGTGTGTAAATTTCGTTGCACATAATAAAATTAAGAAAATAACTGCAAAACTTTTGTGCAAAACTCAAAACAAACTCACAATACTCGGTGCGAATGCAATACAAACGAATCAAGAAAATCACTTGCCAAAACTTTGCCGGCTGCAAATGGCAACTGACAACCACCAAATCTGCCAAATAGACGCCAATTTCCCAGCACAACAGCAACAAGCAGTGCACTGCGGCAATACAAGCAACAGAAATCGCTATTTGCAGTTACAACAACACGAAATGCAAGGAGCAACTTTTGCGCCAAGTTGAGCTAAGCTTCAAAGCGAAAATAACCGTTAACCAAGCGCCGACGAGTCAGGAATCTTCTAAATAGACGTCTATTTAGCCAGCGCCTGTGGGCGGGGTAGCTCACATCCGCCTTGGCCGCCCACGCCTTCAACACTTTACCGGCCAGCGCATTTTACTTTATTAAAGTGTAACTTTTGGATTTCCTCGTGTTGTTATCTCTCTTTATTTTTGCTTTCAATTTCTCGTGCGTCTCTTTGGCGCTTGTGTGGTGGTGTGGTAGGCGCTGCCACCTCTTTACGGCCATTTGCCCCGAGTAAGCGTCGAGATGGCATGCAATGGCAGCGGCCAGCAGCAAAAGAAAATAATAAATGCAGCGAAAGCGATGCGAGAAAATTATATATTGAGATTGCAAGTGCAGCGCCTGTCAAAATACGAGGCAATCGCAAGGAGTTTGTGAAGCCCGTGCCACTGCCTTTTGATTTCCAGTGCTTCGCTTAAGTTTTGCCGTACTTTGTTGTTATTGTAGTTCTTGGTTTTTTACTATTACTATTTGCAACTCGTTGCGAACTTTACTTTTTATTTATTCTTAGTTTTCTACCTGCCTTTACCTCCTAGCTTGCGCCTAATACTAGCTGGCTGGCGGCAAGAAGCTACTTAAAGTTTTGCGAAGTGCCTCCGCGAAAGCTTACGATCTGCTCGTGTTTATTTGCCGCTTTTCAAGCTAACACAAACTCTTTGATGATAGCGTCTGAGTAAATACAATCACATGGAATGAAATTGTGCTCTTGGTTGGAGCATCGAATTCCTGTAAAGGAAAGAAGAAAATAATCTAATAATATAATATAAAGAATCAAACAAAAAAAGAAAAAAAAACATGAATTTCGGCTGCTTCGAAGTTATAATGTCCTACAGGAATAAAAGACTTTCCATTCAGAAATTAGTTTTGATCGTTCAGTTTGTGTGGCAGCTATATGCTATAGTGGTCCGATATCTGAGGGATACGTTTGCGTATGTACCAACAAACAGACGGACAAGGTTAAATTGACTCAGCTCTTGACATTGATCATTTAGATATACTCGTACACTTTATAGAGTCTCCGATGTTTCCTTCTGCATATTCCCAATCCCTGTTCAGAGTATACATATCCATAGATGTGGATAATTTACTTATGGATATACTCGTATAAATTATGTGTTTAACCCTTCCTTTCTTTCGATCATTTATTTTATTCAATATTCGATTACAATATTGACCCGTGAAACTCTGTGAAAATTATACGATATTCGAAAAATTGAAGAATACGAGCCTTTGGCGAAGTGGCGGAACAATACACATCTTACATATCTTACATATTAAATATTAAAACATGATGACCGATGAACGTAATACCGTCCACACTCTTTCTATTGTCACTTATTCCTATAATCCCCTATTCCTGTCATTCATTATTTCTGTAATCAACCTTTCCCATAGGCCACTGTTCTACATCGAATAGATGATTGCCAACTATCTTCCAATTCTAATTTAATTAAATCCTACCTAAAAATGTATTAAACAAACGAAAGGTCTACAACCACTTTAAAGATTATTTCCATTTATTTTCATTAATCTCACATATTGGTCGATATAATTGTATGAACTGAAATCATCGGGAAGGAATGGAGATAATATTAAGTAGTTACATAAGTTTACGGGTTTCAAAACCGTTTTTTGTTTTTATCTTATTAAATTCTACAAAATTCATGAAATATTGTTCTAAATTTTCAAGTTGATCCGAGTAATATTTTCGGAGATAGAGCCTTGAGAGCTTGTGCGAGCGGTTTTCTCAAAACTGTAAGTTGATGAGAGTGACTCCGCTCACTTAAAATGAAATTTTTACTCATATATCCAACAGGCATTTGTAATTTGCTGGGTTTTGCAACTTAATATTGGGTAGTCGAAAAAGTCTTTTCGTATTTTGTCAGTATATGTCGTTGCAGTCGTATATCTCTAGTGCTACTAAATACATTCTGTCATACCATATAGTGTTGGAAAGGTGAGATTTCACAAATGAGTGGAAATAGTGAAGGAATTTGCTATATTTTAAATAAAAAAGGGAAGAATGCTATGCAAGCCACCAATGAAATAGCAAAAAGTGATCGACCAAAATGGTACATATTTGTTTATTTATTTATTAATGTAGATATAAAAAGTTGAAGTTTGATTGGAAACACGAAAAGACTTTTTGCACCACCCAATATTTTACATAGTTGTGTTTTTTATGAGTTTTCGAACGTTTTGTGGGCGTGGCCCTTTACCGACTATGAAAAAATTTCACTCTTTCCAGGGGATTAAGTGCTATTTGTACAGAGTTTAGTCAAGATATCTCAATTTTTACTCGAAAAACTATGCTCTTGTGAAACAAGTAGCGAGCTTAAAGCTTTGTAATTTTTCAATTTACATCTAACCTAATCATTGGCTTAAAACCATTTTGTTAATATGTATATTTGGTAAATATATATGCGTATATGGCCGAAACTAGAATTTTAAGTTAAAAAACAGAAATGAAACGAGTGGATACATAAATATTTAGGCGGCCATGCTTATGCTACCCACAAATGATATTTGATATAATTTAGTTTTGATAATATTGATTTATAAGCCAATCATTAGTGTGTCAAATAATAAAGATAATCAGACGTTTAGTGATATTTATCATAACCTAGTCTACTCTATGCCGCACTAACAAAGAATAGTCCGAAAAATCATCTTTTTCATCCGTTGACTAATTCTCATCTTGACCGCTTTTATATAACACGAGCATAATACGTCGAAAGTCCGAGGTTCTTCTTACGAGTATCTGGTATATCTACGACGGTTCTCTTTCTGTAATATTTCGCGTAATTCTATTAAATCGACGAGTGCTTAGTCACCCAAACCGAATACCGTTAATCGTCCCAAATAGCGCTTCTCGGCGTTCATCCCTTATTTCTGTGACAGTTTGCTTGCCACAGGTTGCCGGTGGCATGTTGGCGACTTTTATGGCAAAGTCCTTTCGTCGCTTCATCGCTGACACCCGACTTGTCGTAGACGCCTTGCTGGCAGCGGTGTTTAATACCATTGTTGTTGCCATTATGTGAATATTGTGCCGCTTTTTATAGCACTGTCGGTGTCTTGTGGCATATTGTTGTTGCTTTTGTTGCTTTTGTTGTTTTTTTTATTTTTTTCTCCTATGCTATTTGTAGTTTATTTATATTCATTTTCAGCTCGAATTTGGCCATTCCCTATTTATGATTCTATGTGTGAGTGAATGTTGTTTGTGTATATGTATGTGTGACCCTTAGTGGTTTATGTGCTCGCTTTTTCGGTCCCTCGGTTGGCTTTTAGTTACGAATTTGTTCATATTACATTGGAATTTTCATTTGCTTCATATTTGCCATGGTTGTTGTTGTCATGGCTGTTGCTATTATATTTAGTTGGCTAGCGTTGGTTTGGTGTGAGCGACATAAAAGTTTGGAAAATTATTTTGCTATGATTTTGTACGCTTTGTATTTCGGAGGAGCTCCGGAGTGTGTTCGTGTGCTTGTGTGTGCTTGTGTGTGTGTGTGTGCCGTACAAAAACAGGCATGCCAACGAAGTTATCCAACTGTTTGTCGTCGCCCACTTGTCGACTGGTGGCTGCTTACAAACGCACACACACACGTATGCCTTGCGATTGCGCTCAGTGTGGCGTAGACTTGTTTGAGTTAATTTACAATTTAGCCATTTGGCCAGTAAATACGATAAGTTTTGCTCGCATTGTTGTTTTTCGTCTGCATAAAATCTTCTTCGTTTTAGTTTCATTTTCATTTTCGTTTTATTTTGGTTTTTACTTGTAGTTGTTTTTTTTTTTGTTTTCGTTCGTTAATCTTGCTGCAGTGGCAGCCAGTGCGTATGAGTGATCTTATTTACTTGTCAGTGTTTGCCGTTATTTGTTATTCACTCCTGGTTGTAGTTGTGTGTGTGTGTGTGCGAATGTTTGTTTGGATGTATGTATGTGTGTGTGTGTATTGTGTTTGCTATTTGAAGTTCGACTATATTGGCAAAGTTTTTTGTGGGAGTTGCGCAAAATTTGTGCTCAAAGTGAAATTACTTTTGCATTTGCGAAAGAAGAAAGACCAACTTGGAAATTTCAACTTTACACATATTTTAAGTGTGGTCATATGGCTTTTAGTTAATTAAAAAAATAATATGTATGTGCTACACAATAGTGTACTATAACAGTATCCTCCCCATATTCATACATGGTTGCATTTTTTTTGTGAGTAACACAAATATTGTTTACTTTATGTAAATTATAAAAAATCCTCGTAAATTTGGTGTATAATTAGATCTGCGGTCAAAAGCCGCGGCAACCATTCCTGAAGGTATAAACTCTGAAGTAATGTTTTTATGCGAAACTCCCAATTGGCTGAGATTCAGAACATAATTATATTGCTAAAATATTTATTTCAGATTAGAAGATACTGAACTGTATATTTTGAAAAAGAAATATGCCTTCAAGTGCAGAAGCAAAGGTATTCCAGCTAGGGATTACGAATAGGAGTCAGTTCTAAGACCTTCCAACTTCTAGACGAGCAGGGTTACCATTTTTTTAGATGAAAAACTTTTAATTAAAAGGTAGATTCCATTTTTATCCCAACACCTTGCACAAGAAAAATGTTAACTTGGGTTGCACCGAATACCCTTAACAAATACAAACGATTCCTTATAAGAACTTGACTTTGATCGATATATGCTACAGTGGTCTGATTGGAAAGTATCTTCGGGAAGATATCTTGTTACCAAATAATCGGTCACAAGCGTCGAATATATTCACGATATTGGGGCTGAACACAACTTCGTGAGCCCAAATGTTCAATCAAAATGCGGTGAATCGACGTTTTGGAGACGCAAATTTTCGATGGAATTTCCGGTGATCACCAATTTTGATTGGCCCACATGTTGATCGTAATTTTTGTCCTCACGACCATTTTGAAAACGTTGAAACCACTCGCGCACTCTGCTACGCGATAGGCAATCATCACCATAAACTTGTTTCATCAATTGAAACGTTTCGATAAACGTTTTACCAATTTTAAAACAAAGTTTAATGTTGGATCTTTGTTCGAAGCTCATTTTCGCACCGATAACACGAACATACTGACACTTAGAAAGCAATAACTTCTCTTCCAACTTCTGAAATGTCATGAAATTCTCACTGGACAATCGATAAAGACAGCAGATTCAAAGGCACCAGTCGACTTTGGAACGCCCCACTTTAATTCAGGCCTTGGAGCAAAATATACCGAATGTCATTCGCAAGTTACCGATCGAAATGCGCGAACGAGTCATCGAAAATTGGACGGGTAAACCATAAAGAGGTAGTCCTAAAGAAATAAATACCAAAGAACTTCCGAATGATAATAAACATTCCACATTCAATTTGAAGTTTCTTTTAATAGCAGGGAACCTCAAAATAGATCACCCTTTATATATACTTAATGAGGTCTCCGACGTTTCCTGTTGAGTATTACAAACATCGTGGCTTTTTTCATATACCCAGCTCAGGGTATGCAAATTTAATACTAAATTTTTATTCTTTAATCCCCTATTTGGTAAGAATTAGAAAAAGTTTTAATTTAATTATTTTTTAATGCATTATTTGCAACTCTGTTGATGAGCATATTCTTTCATTATGCTCAAAAACCTACAGTTTATCATTTGTATTTGTATCACTTCTACGTTTCATAATCTATAAAACGTTGGACTATAGACAGAAGCTGACGTTTTAAGTACAAAAGCTGATCTTCGGGCCAATGAATTGTTTAATATCCATATTACTTAAATATCCAGATATCTGTTAACAATGGCGCGTGATAAAAAACTGATAATTTAGATATCAGATTTCCAAATGCTTGATCCTGATTTACGAGTCTTCAGCAATTATTGGTATTTTCGTTCACTTTGGACTGATTTTTCATATTACGACGCATAGTTACTTCCAACGCCTTTTTCTATTTCTATCACCCATACAAATTAATTAATGTAAGCCAAATATTTATTCGACTATTCGGGTAGATGAAAATTCAAATAAAATTTACTACTTTCGATATGACTGATTTTCCTATATCATCAATACTATCAATAGAATTCATCTTCTTTATTGACGTAGTTACCGCTTACGCCCTTATAGCCGAGTTTATTACATAGCCTTATTCTTTTGTCCGTCATAGAATGCTTCCTGAGCTTCCTCTTTACAAATCAATTCAATTTCTCCCTTCAGTTGCTTCCTAAGTGCGGCAAAATCGTTTGGATCAGAACTGGACTTGTTTGCCACAAATCAATTAGTTCTCTAAAACAATTTTATTTCAATTTTCTGGACTATGTTCCTAAGGGAGGTCAATTTTTTATCAGGCATTAACCTGAATTTATGAGGGGTAACTCCAAATAACAAAGTAAACATCTAATGTCGATTATTCCTTCCAGAGAAATCTGTATCTAAACTATTCTAACCACAACATATATAAAATATTTTCATTCAAAAATTAATCAGATAWAATTTTGGCCCCGCACATTCCACGCACTCGTCTTTAATTAATTGCGCACATAAAGTCCGACAAATTCTTTTTGTAGTGGCGTCAAAATTTTATTTATACGTTTTTAAATATGCCACAATAAAGAAATAAGCTTTCATAAAATCACTATTTTATTAATAAAATTTACGAGCCTCCGTCACCTCAATAGCGCCCATTAATTACTAAATATAAATATAATAAATATTTATGAAATAAGGAAGAGTTGTGTTTAACAAATTACATTACCGAACGCAAATGTGTTTGTCCAAATTTGTATAATATTTTATTAGTGGCATCAGCAACATTATACTAGTATATTTAAGCGGGCAACAACAACAACAACAACATAAAGAGGTAAACATAAATTACCAACGCTAATGGCATTCACCAACCAAATCCGGTTAGAATAAATCAAAAATAACCAAAAGTTTGCTTCATACTACGATCAAATTAACACATTTTTAAAGGCTGCAGAGAGCGCGATTCACTCGGCCACAACGAAATTAAACAATAGGCCGAAATTCATTGAATTCGTTGAATTCATGATTAGCTGATTTACTTTAGCATAAAATATTCATAAATAACTTGTCCAACAGACTTTGAGCTTATTTAGTAATTATGCAAAACGCTGGCAAATGGCTACATAAACACCTGCCGAGATAAGCAAATCAATGAGCGAGTAAGTGAGAGTGTGAGGGCAGTCAGGGGTGGTCAAACTTTTTTAATAAATAGTTGAGACATTGGGTCTATAACCATGTTCGTGCGGTTTGCCAATAGATGGCGTAACTTCATTGTTATTCCATTGTTCCAATGCGCCGAACACGCGTTGGATAGCTAATGTCTTTTTTAGTCTTTTTCAGTTTTTTCGAACCATAAGCAAAAGTAACATTTTCACTATAATATGTCGAACATTGTGTCTGAAAAATTGTTTTTCTTCTTCACTGGTTGACAATGAAGGAAACCTCAGCCGAAGGTCATCGTATTTTGAAATTATTTCAGGGACTGGGGGAAAATGTGGACAAAGTGGTTTGCAGTAGAACCATTAGGAACTGGAAGCATTACTCAATTAGGATGAATACCACACGATTTTAAACGTCAGAAAAGTTGTTATTGCATTAGATTATGGCAGCTGAAGAAAAATGGAACCATTTTAACAATTAGCCGTAACAAAGAAAACTGGCAACGTGGAACATGTATTTAGAGGGGTTTGTTGGGTTGAAAGGGCCGATCATCGAAAAACGCCTGAATTCGCTAAAAAAAAGTTTGAGGAACAGCGCCTGGAAAGTTTTGCTTCACCCGCCTTATAGCTCAGACCTTGCCACTTCCGACTACCATGCTTTCTGGTCGATGCAGAAACCTCTTACTGGAAAAGGTTCACCTATAGACAGCATACTAAAAATTTGTTTGTCGCCAAACTAACGCAGTTCATTTGGATGGAATCCACAAATTACCATATCAGTAGGAATGTGTTACAGCTTCAGATGGGCAATAATTTGAGTTGTACTATTGTACATTCTTTACTAAAATGTGCGTTTAAATTAAAAAACTACTTGAATAAAGTAACTATATAATCGAAATGTCACAGGAATATTGATGTTTTTTTCTAAGACGAATTATATGTTGTTGGTCTTGAAATGTTGCAATGTGTCGTGCTGCTATTATGTTAAATAGATTGGGAAGCACTGTTGCTTATAAAATATTACAAAGTAATGCAAATGTGGTCTGCGAACATTCCAACATACATCGCGGCATATTAATGAAATGCCAGACAAACTGCTCATTTCTCCAAAAATATCTGACAATTTGGAATTTGCTTGTTCAAATTTAACAGGGTGGTCCAATCGACACGAAAAATTAGTGAAACTGAAACCGCTTTGTATATAAATAGATAAAAAAGCATATAAATTACATGAAAATTATCTGAGAGGACAGCGGTAAGCCTCTGGACAGTTATGCTAACGAACTCGATAAATATATTAATATGCTTGTGTGTGTGTATGTGCCGACGACATAACCATTAACACGAAATTTGTATGCAAATCAATTAATTTATCTCTGTCTAGGGTAGCCAACAGAGTGTTAATTATAATTACCATTTGTTGTGCCTATATAACGGTTTAGTGCAGAGCGCGTTGATTGTTGTTGGAGCGTCAATTTGGTAGCTGGTAACAAATAAAAATAGATTCAGAAATAGATACCCGCAGATAAGAGGAAGGTCAAACTTCATAGGCGCACAGCTTCTGCGTATTTATTTCGTCTCTCTCTTCTCTTCTTCTTCTTCTAATATGAAAATACTTTAAAATGAAATCACATAATTTTTGGTTAGCGCACATGCGAATTCATGTCTCGGTATTGCTTCGCGCTGCTGGAACTGGTCCTTTCAACGCGTTAAAGTTTCTGCGCGATGTTATCGCAATTTCTTTTCGCACCCCGCTTTTTGCTGTTCTTTCGCGATTTTTTAATAATTTATGCAAATAATGGRATATCTACATAAACGAGATTTGTTCGAGTCTAAGCATTGCTTTGTTTCGCCGACACATTTTAATTTATTTTGGCTGCGCTTCCCACATAAATTCTRTAGCGACAGTGTTGTTGGCGTTCGCTCTTTATGGTTTGGAGAGTTATTTACTCGTATAACTCTGTTTTTGGTATTTTGCTTTGCAAAGCGGTTCAAGYTCGAGTTTTGGTGGCTAAACAAACTGGATGGCTCTATTTTTTGTTTAATTGAAAGTTTTTGTTGTTTTTGGGTTTTGTGTTTTCCTAACGTTCAACTGGTTTTYTGAATGTAGTAAKTCGTGGTTRAAKTTGAAAAAAAAAAAATCGAAAAGACCCATAAAATTAACACGCGCTAATCTCTTCCRGCCTGAAAAATTATGCCCAGTATTYAATTGCCTCATATATGTATATATTAGGGTGGATTCAAAAAAAAAACAATACTTTTTTCGCTTCGTTTTTTCTTATTATCAGATAGAAGTGTTCGTATCTCGCGTCCAATTACTTGGAGAACATATTTGGTTCTGTGGATCTTGTAGGAAATTGAATGTTCTTCAAAAAAGGTCCATGCTGATTTTATCGTAAACCTAACCGTTTAAAAGATATTAGCCGTTAAAAGTTGATCTTTTTAAAGAAAACAATTTTGAATTTATTCGAAGATTGCACCATTGCCGGAAAATAATCCATGTCTAAATCTGTTAAGCTATTAGCATACGAGCTATTGTAGCATACTTTCAGTTTGTATGGCAGCTTTATGCCATATCAGCAGTTTCGACAAATGTCCAGGTCCTTGGGAAGACGTGTGCATATCAAAATGTGAAAATCTAGATCGCGTATACAGCATGTAGATAGGCGCACAGACGAATCAGCTCGTTTCTCTGATCATTCATGTATGTACATATCAATATTTTTTATGAGGTCTCCTAAGTTTATTTCTGGCTATTACCAGCAGCGTGGAAATTTGCTATATCCTGTTCAGGGTATAAAAACAGTGAAAATGGAGAGTTCTCAAAAGTGGATATGTAAAAGTCCATTTTTACCCCTATATAATTCCAAAGAATGTTTGAGATATGAGTTTTGCTGAATTCATCGATCGAATATTTGAATGTTTAGAATATATTTAAGACTCAAGCGCGAATCATTCACATTTTTGAGTGAAAAATAGTTCAGACCTGCAATGCTCCTTCAAAAATAGAACGGTCCGTACTCAAACCTCAGCCAATCACCAAGATTTCTTTCTTTTTCAAATGAATTATCACAAACTCTTATGAAATATTGAATCCTATGCAAAGTGTGAGGGAAAACATGGAAAAAAACAAGAAGCCGAAACAAGTCTTCCTTATTCACATTACCATCATATTCCAACCAAGCGGTTGCTCAATAAAATATTCAGTGGCAACACAATGCTTGCGGCTGCTTGATTTCGGGCTTTGTGTGTGACATTAACGGCGTCATTTGCTAAATTAAAAGTATCTGCGCATTGTATCTGCGCGTATGAGAAAGCGTCTGGCGGCTGCCTACTCTCAACCACGCTGCGCTCAGCGCGACGTTCGCTGCGGCAGCCACTAATTTACTGATTTATACTTAAATATAAGCACACACAGACGAACATACGTATGTGTGTGTGCGTATGGTGTGCGCCAACGTCTGGTGCCGCCAGCTTGCCATTGATTACGTTTGGCGCTGCCGTTTGACTTCACAATGTTTGCTTTGGACGCTTAGCGGCGTCGAGCGTGTAATTTGTTGAATGCTTTGAATGGTTTTTAATTTGGAATTATGCACAATAAAAGCAGTAGTTGCATAAAATGTTAACCTGTCGTCTGGCGTGACAGTGGCACAAAGCTGCTCTAGCAGGCAGTAGCTCGTTATTAGCTATGGTAGTTATACAGTTATGGCATGCCAAAGCGGTGACTTGCTGTGACGCTGGCGGTGATGGCGATATTTATGTATGCAGATAGCCGAATGAAAATCTGCAAGTTTAAGGAGCATTCCATACACAATCTTGTTGGATGAAGTAAAAAGGTTAACTCAGGGTAGTTGTGGGCAAGTTTCGAAATTCGAAGCATGAAAATTGCCATGTTCTGCAAGTGCCTTCTTACAAATAAACTATTCGGAGAGTTATATTCTTATCTAGAAATATTACTAAAATGTTCCAGACCTGAGAGATACTATTTCCGAGAACCCTCTTCAACTCAACTTAACGTCTAGTTTATGTTGCTGCGGTGACCGGTTCCGCAAGTAGAAAAAATGTCGTACCTGATTATTTTCCCTTCAAAGCAGAGTTAAGCTATCGCGAAAGCAAGGAAATCTGGGTCTACAACGATAATAGCCCTGAAATTAAAAAATATTTATCTTGTGGAAAGAGGATCATTATGAAAAATTAAGAGGATTGTATCATATTTACATACGTTTAAGAAAAAAATTTGACATGTTTTCCATTGAACATTTCTGGGCCCCATAGGGTTAAGTCTAATCCTGTTAACGGGATGAGTCTGTAAAATACCCAATTAACGCCTGAAATGTCATAGAGATTTCTTGTTTGAAATGGATATGTTAGAAAGGCTCATAGAGTAGTCGAGAGAAGAGAATTCTAAGGAGGCAGAGAACTGATATTCAATGCATTTGCGGAGCCTATACTGCTCTTTACAAAGATTTACTGATTGGATAACTGTGAGAGGTTAGTAAGACGACATCGGAGTCGCTTGTTACCAAAGATTGTTTCAAACCAACACCGACTCGATTTTATATAGCGTACTGCCCACTGTTACGTTTTTTATGTATTTCCTAGTCAGCTAGAATGACATTGAAATTCTGTCGTTCTCACCACGCCATACTTTTTTGCGAAGAGTACGTAATTCAGCAGCGATTTCTTTTCTTTAGGAAATGAAAGATTAATTGTCGAAGAGTTTCAGGTTGCTTTTAATATCGACTTGGTTGCGGAGATGATCAAATCCGGAACGAAAGATGAGTAGAATTTATATTATGTTGGTTCAAATACAAACTATCTTTACACAGATTTGAAATATGTGGGAGTCCTTTAGAGGAATCTCCTTAGTTATATACCAGAGCTTTTGAAACAGATCTCGCCTGACTATTTGGAATCCACAAAATCTTGCCAACAGGTGCTACTTTGTAAAGTCCTCTCGATGAACAAAGACCAAACTCCATAAGTCATTCATTATTTCCGTCCTGCTATATGGTGCAGAGGCACAGACGAGGGCAACATCTGATGAATCGACGTTACGAGTTCTCGAGAGAAAGATTCTGCGGAAGATTTATGGTCCTTTGCGCGTTGGCCACGGCGAATATCGCATTCGATGGAACGATGAGCTGTACGAGATATACGACGCTCTGAAAGTGTTCGACACAGTACTCGCCGGAGCAAGCAGAGGATAAGGAAAACCTCCACTCCGTTGGAAAGGCCGCGTGGAGAAGGACTTGGCCTCGCTGGCTATCTCCAAATGGCGGTACCTTGCGAGTAAAGAAGAAGAGATTTGGGGTCCAGAACCAATCAACGCCTCTGCGTCTCAATTGATCACTTAAGAAAGTACAAATTGAATTAACCTACCGCCGTTGAAGTGGAAGGCCCCAAACCTCATATTAATTTATTTTATGTGCATTTATTTGAGCATATGCTATTTATGGCTGCGCTTGCTTGTTGCCTATTGCGGGTGTTGTAGCCGCTTCGGCCGTGCACTGGCGCGACGCTCGAGCTGGTTTCACGCTGTCACACATTTTATTTGCCAGTCAGCGTTTCGAGATTGGCTAATTAAGTTTGTATGTCTTTTCAAGTCAACTTGTGCTTTTGGCGAGCTGCCCCGAGCTGGCGGCTGATTGGCACTTCTTGGCGTTGCCAGCCGACAGCGGGTGTAGTTAACAGCTTGGCGACAACTGGCCAAGTGAAAGAGATTTATTTATTATTTTGGCATGCTTTGGCAACACAACAAAGCGACTGAAAAGTCGAAGTAAAAGAAATAGTTTGAGTGACATATGAGCGACTCGCATTTTATTGAATATCCGCGGCATAGCTCGGCATATTCGCTGGTATTTATGGATTTTTGCTTCGATGCAAAATATTTCTAATATTTACGGCAAATAGTTTGCTTTATATACTGTGTTGTTGTTGTACTTTTTTTTTGCACGACTGCAGCCTCGCCATGCGCGTGTTATGTAATTTATTTATAGCTGCACTGTCTGCGCGCCGCTTGCGGCCCACCGTTTGCTTAACTCTGTTCGCGTCTATGCATGTGTGTGTGAGTGTGCGCGTGTGTGGTTACACTGTAAACTCCGTGCAATGTAGTTTTGTGTTTTCTATTGTTGTTGCAGTTGCGCACGCGCGTATATTTAATTTAGCGTTGTTTTTTTCTTGCATTGCTCATTGTTGTTGTTGTTGTTTGCTGGCTTTTCGAAACTTGCAGCCGCCAAAATATTTGTGGATTTCGCTATTTTGGCATTTTTAAAACTTTTTTCGTTTGTTTTTTTGTATTTTTTCATTTTTTAGTTTTTTTATGTTTTGTTGACTTTTGCGCCGCTCGCTCCGCTCACTCGCAGCGCGCAAACTTGCGCGAACTGCTTGCTTGCCCGCACCGCATCTCACAGCTTCACATTGTTGATTTTTCCTCAACACTTTGTTTGCATTGCCTTTTGTTGTTGTGATATTTGCTAGTTTTTTGCGCCTTCACAAAAATATACTCATAAAATCCCATTTTTGGCCATTCGCTTATGAAAGGGAGTTGCGGTGTTTCAACCGTTGTTATTGTTATTGTTCTTGTTGTTATATGTTTGTTTTGTTTTGCTTGCGGCAAAAAGTGTTGTGATTTGCTTATATGAGCACGTTGTTGGCTGCATATTTGTGTTGTTGCTACGCACACATCGCTGTTTGTGGTGTGTTTTGCTTTTGCTAACTCGATTTTCGTGTGCATTTCTAAATATAAATTTTTGGGTTTTAGTTGCTTAGTTTTTTGTTTTTGCACTGGAGCGATTGCCATGCAGGTGAATAATAATTCAAAGTATTCTGTGATTATTTTTATTAAAGTGGCCAACGCTTGGCTACCAAATAATATTCAATTCAAAAACGAAAAATTATCACAGTGCAGCTCCACTTAAAAGTAGAAATTATAAAAAAAAATTATATTTTATTTCAAAAATAATTATAAATATATACATATGCTAGAAAAATTAAATATATTTTTTATTTGACGAAAGGCATGTTTTAGCATCAAGTTCATTCGATTTTGACTTGAAAAAAAAAAAATTTAATTAAGTTGTATATCTATAAACACCTGCAAATGGAAATTGCTCTGAAGACTATAGTTAACGAAATATAGTTGAAAACACATACTTAACGCTTCTATACCACTCTTCCTTCAGTTAATCCTTCGAACTTTTTTCGTGTTCGCCTTAGAATGAAAGAACTGTCAAAAAAAGTGAACATAGTGTATCGCCAATCATTTAACCTTTGAAATGGGAGTTGGCACCTGAAATTATTTTTTGTGAAAATATCTTGAAGTTTAAGAAGTACTATTATACATCTGCATATATGTAAACTTATAGAATTTCCAACAAATTTACCGTTTGTAAAAATTTGTGGAAACAATTTGCCACCTATTCAAACTTATTATTCAATATAACGGATAAAATGAAATTCCCATAAGGATGTTGACGAAAAAAAATCTTTTTGAAGAAATTAATATTGTTTGATTTGTTAATATATAGACTTAAATATTGAAATAAAGAAAAAAGTTGCCACTTGTTTCAAACATATGTCTAATGGGAAAAATTAAAAAACAAACTAATCATAAGATTTCTTGCGACTAGCATTATTTTTGAAAAATAGGAGTTGCCATTATATAATGTGGCGCTTATCACTAACTTCAATATCTATACAAAGAAAGAGGTTGCCATCTGTTAAAAAAAAGGTTGTCACCTGTTAAAAATATTTTACTCAATAAATTGTCATAATTAACGACAAAATTTTTTTCGTTTAAAATAAGAGTTGCCGCCTGTTAAAAATTTCCTGCCGAGCTGAAATTGTTGAGATATGAAATTGGTCCCATTATATAACGCTGCATTCCGTACTGTTATTTATTTGCACAGCTGATAAAGTAAGGCTTGTTTGTAAAAGATTTTCTAAATTTTTTGAGTAGTTTTTATTTGGTGCTCTATCGAAAATGGAGGATTGTAGACAACATTTTCGGCAAATTTTACTGTTTCACTATCAAAAGTGCGAAAATAGGTTTTAAAAATTTTGTTCAGACAGTGTCGATCTTACCAAGAAGCCTCGTCCTGGAAAGACTCTTGAAGGTGATGTGAATAAAAAAAACCGTTGATCGATGAGAATTGTCTAATCACAACTCGAGAGTTTGCTGAAAGCCTAAATTTGTCCGATCCGACCGTTCACAAGCACTTCAAACGTCCGGGATTGATTTCGAAGTTTGACAAATGCGTTCTTCATATTCTTGTAGAACGATACGGCTTCGTTGCATTAACGCCTGTGACTTCTTTATAAAACATCAAAAAAGTGATTAATTTTTGTGAGTTCTTTAAATTAATTTAAAGCGCAAGAGATCGTGTTCTAAAAAGGATGAAACAACTGAAACCACTTCGAAGGGCGATAGTCCAAAAATTGATTTTGTTGTCTGTTAGACCAGTATAATGCGAGACCTCATATAAATTTAATGACTCGCCAAAAGTGTTTGCAGCTTGAATGGGTTGTAATACTAAACCTACCATATTCTGAAGACTTAGCTCCTTCGGTATATTACTTGTTTCGGCTTCGGCAAAATTTTTTTGTGTGGGCGAACCTTCACCACAAAGCAGGACATCAAAAAGCACTTGGGCCGCCTTTTTGCCTGTACGGATCAACAACTTATGAGCGTGGAATCAATCTCTTGCCTGAAAGATGAAAAATGTATTGGATTAAAGTGGAGCATATATGATTTAATAAATTCTTTTACACCATAAAAAATCGTGTTCAAATTGGACTAAAAAAAGAAATTATGTAATGAACGACCCAATATATTCATTATTGCAATTTTGGTATCAAACGACAGCTGTTTGATTAAATATCTTCAAGTACCACAGTCTAATCCTAGCATCCTTATGTATTGTTAAAAGGAAAATGAAAGATCTTGTTTATGGAAACGAAAATATAATTGATAAATCTACCTCATACTCATTCCCTTTAATATTGCATAAACTGTTTACAATATTTCTAGGGATGTGTCAGTTCTGTAGAACGGTGTTCACAAGTATTACGAAAATTTGAATATTTTTTAGGAAGGTTATATTTTTATTTTCTAGATTCACCTACACCTGAAAAATATTATACAATAAATGCTTTACTCATGTACTTAAATATAAACACGCCTTTGATTTGAATACCCACCGAACAAGTGTCCTTCAGCTAACTAACCGTTTAATGTTTTAATTGTTTAATTCATTCTTTTTTGATTTGCAGCCGAGGACGATTTCTAAAGCGCTGAGAGCGAGACGTATTGTGCGCCGTCTTGGCACTTTGGTTCGAGCACTGGAAACATAACGCGCTCACAAAGCGAACGCAACACAATTCTCCAGCTGGCGCATTCTAATTAAGTTAATTGCGTAAAAAGCTAAAAAATCAGCAGTGGCCAAAGTGAAAGCGCACCATTAAGTAACACAGTGCGAGCCTGGCCGCTATGCCACGTGAATGCCAGCGGAGGGAGGCGATTGTCGGCGCGCCTGTGGGGTGAGTGCAAATAAACGCATCTTTTAGCATTTAATTTGTCATTGTTGTAGTTGTGGAAACAAGGCAAATTGCGGCCGTCGCGCATACACACCGCTGTGGTCGCGGTATGTGTGCGAGTGAAGCATATTTCTAGGCGTGCAGAAGCGAGTGTGCGGCTTTTGTGCCCTCAAGTACATATTCACGCCGTGTTCCATTTGACTTCTAAGAATTTTTCGTAAATGTGCGACTGGCGAGCGTCCTTCATGTTGGCTTATAGCACTTACACACATACACATGCGAGCTTTTTGCTTGTACGAGTATGTGTGCAATGTAACTTTGTTTCTGCGTTACTAAATATGCCAGTACACACATCTATACATGTGTACGTGAAATTATGTGTCTGTATGTATTTTCTTACACACTTTGCTTATGCTCCAACATTGTTGTTACTTTTCTTTCATATATTTTCTGACGCAGAAACGAATTAATATGCTACTTGGGTTGTCATCTGCGTATGTCTATATATATATGTGTGTATATGTAAATATGCATGCATATATGTATGTTTATGCGAACTCATGTATTTATGCAGAAATATCCGAAAAGTGAGCTTATTAGGCTGTGTGAATGATTGCTTTGATATGCGTCCTTATGTATGTGCTTAAGTAGACACTTACAGTGTTGTATATTTGCTCGAGTCGCTACTCGACTCCTATTGTTTGTGCTGTTGCCGAGTTCGTGCTCAGATGTTGCCAGTTCAAAAGGAAATGCCAGACAAGCGACGGATATTGGTGGGTGCAAACATGATTGAAACACAATACAGAAAGTGAAAAGAAGATGACAGAAAAAATTTCTTGCTTTAGAAAATATTTAAGTACATATGGAAAATTACGTTAATATGGCTTAAAGTAGATGTTGATCAATTTATAGAATAGATTTAAAGGTGGACTGCTTCTAACGCCGGTCCTGTCTCGTACTCAAAACTCCCATAAAATATATCATAAAACCCTTTACGAATCGCCAAGAGCTTTGAGCCGATCTCAAATATGTTAAGGGGACTATGAGGCTATGTCTCCTTGCTTGCCAAAGCTATAATTACCGCAATGTTTTAACCTCAGTCTCTAACTCAACTTGACAATGGAGGAGAGAATGCTTGGAAGTTTCCACAATTTGCGTCTGATTAGATTTTTAGCTTTACAGCATAAATGCTTAAAAGACAATGTCCAGTAAGATCTCCTCACATTGCATGTGAGGCCCATAGGTCCAATGCTAGGACCAGCTGACAATGTAGATCCCACTCGTTCCCACTCCGATATGAGCGGGCCGACGGGTGCCTTGGCTGATAATGAAGTAGCTCGGAGAGTTCCTTACAGAAGACTCCCCCTCAAATTTCCCCCTTAGCTTCGATCATTCATGAGACACTTACTGCTCCTCTTCTCCAACGGCTTCTCCCAGGCAACATATCGATGAAATTGAAGGATGAGATGCCGCACCCTTGTAGACTCCATGCAGTCCAGATGTGCCGAAGTAATAAAAAATCGTGGGGAAGCAACTTCATATTAAATGAAAGGCCATTTGTATGCATTTCAAAACAACAAACGTGTGTTCTTATAATTTTTCATGCTTTGTTCTTATTTTTTCGAACAGGCTGTTTAAGACCCAATGCAACAAAATTTGCAGTACAAAAAAGTTAGTGCGTATTTGATGCCCAGATTTTCAATTTTTTTAATACGCACATTATGTATAAATTTTTTAAGAAAAAATGGTTCAATAAAATATTACTGAGAAAATTGTATTCAATGATTTCGATATTCACTTCGGTTGTTCTTATTATTTCGAACACATCTGTATACCTTGTTTCTCGGGGCCTTAGAGCAATTACAGCAATACACTTTCCGGCAGTATGCAGGTATATTGGTATTAAGTGATATTTTTGTTGTAGTCCGCAGTACACTAGAGGAACTGATGAGAGCCACTTTTTCCACGTGTTCCAGCTTCGAGCGCCTTCCATCAGCGAATGCATCATAGAATATTATTAGGGTGACTACGCTTTCGTAGAGCCAAACCACAACCTTTGGTGGGAATGCCCTCCTATCAATGATAAAGCCTAGGCATTGCATGGTCAAATAAGGCGGGGAGGACGTTTGGGATTTTGTAACTCCTGGTATAGATGGTAGACGGTACTTAAATATTTTCCTTCTACCATAAAAGCGAAGTCGTCAGCGTAGGATGTCACATTGTAGACTCCTTCTTTGAGTTATTCATGTAGGTCGCCTTCGTTGATCTTTCCCAACTTAGGAAGTGTAAGCGTAACCTGGTTAAAGGTTGTTGTCTCATATTAGCATTTTTAGAAATTATGGATTTTTTTTGATAAACTTTATTTTGGTTTAATATCAGAAAGAATTCTTATTCTTATGAGAAAACYTAGGTCTTTTCTGATGATTTTTTAAAGTAAATTATTCCAGCTGGAAGTCTTTGGAGTCTAATTCGTGATRTTTTTTTCAACATTGTGACAAAAAAGCATCTGTAAATTGTAATTCCAAGGTAGTTTTTGTTTACAGCAGCTGCTAAAKTCGCCACGATTTTTACAATGGATAAARATATCGAASAAAGAACCGTCTTAAAATTTTTATTTCGTRTGCGGAATAGTTGCGAATGTTAGAAAAGGGCTACGGTGATTCAGTTTTATCAAAAACACAAGCCTACGAGTGGTACAAAGCCTTCACAGTCTGTCGAGAGATCGTTGAAAATATACCTCGTTCTGGACAGGAAAGTGTTAGAAAGATGACAAGAGAGCTGGATTTCTCTCTCGAGTTCCTTCGAATGATTTTGTTGTTATGAAATGCGCTCTTGCTCGACTTGTCGCGATAAAGCTGTTTTATTTTTTTCAATAATAGTGCGATAGGTCGATCCCATATTAATGGAGAGCCGAGTAGTCATGTGCTTATGATTTTGAGATGCAAACAATTTAACAATCATCGGAATGGAGTGGAAAAAAACGGATCAATACCAAAAATAACGCGACAAAGCCGCTCAAAGTGATGTTTTTGTTTTTTTGATATTCTTGGTTTGGTCCATCATTAATTTGTTCCGGAGAGACAGAGAGTCTATAAGGAGTTCCTTCCTTCCTTCCCAAAAACCTTTTCCAACATTCTGAATATTTCATGAATTATCTCAGTCATCGTAAAAATCGCTGAATGCTCTTTATGTACCTCAGAAAGAGAAGGGTATACTAAATATTAATGATTATTTTGATGTGACATTTGGCACAGATCAAAACCTTTTACAAGATCTTTAGAAGTTAGAAAGTAGTTATTCTCAAGAGAATATTATTTTAAAAACATTTTACCAGGAATATTCAGTTATGAATACTTGTAACGCTCTTTAATTAAATTTTCGAAAGTTTCCCGCCCACTAACTCACCAAGTACCTTGCCAGACTCTAACTCTCACTCGAAGCTATTAAAAGTAGAAGGACCCAAAGTACTTCTTTAATAAATAAATTCCGTTATTTTTGACAAAGGTTTGCGCTGTAAAGCTTAATATTTTAAATGTAAATATGCAACTCGCTTCCCCTTAACCAAAAAAAATTGAAACCCGTTTGCCCCTAACTTCTGCTCAGTGTAAGCTGATGTAATTTGAAAAATATGCTTAAAAAATTTGCATGAAAAGTTGAGTGACAGAAAGTGAATAAACGCATTTGCTTGTATTTATGTTATTGTGAGAATGTACAGTTATGTGTATGTAAGTGGAAAACATTGCGGTGAAATTAAAAATTATTCATTTTTCATTTGAAAACGAAAAAGATTATACGAAAAAATGTTTTATCCCCAAAGGACCTAACCCCAACCCAAACAGTGACTTTTCAAAATAATTCGCCAAACTCGCATCATCACACACACACACACACACACCGGCGCTAACTGTGCCAGCGCGCACATCATTATCATTCCATTTGCATTTTCAGCAGGCGCCCAGCTTTCGGTAGCAGGCAAGCGGCAGCTTCGAGGCGATTTCATTTGGCGCGCAATATTTCGTGGCACTTGCCGTTGTTGTTGTTGTTGCTGGCGTTTTTCGTGCGGTTGTTGCGCGTTATTAGCAATGCCATCAGCATTGCCGACGTTGTGCAGCGCTAAGCTGACTTTTATGACTACAAAAATGTACACGAATTGTGTTGTTGTTGTTGTTCCTGTTGTTGTTGGCACACTCTTTATTATTCTTGTTGCTATTTAAAATTTAGCGACAAGAACACTTAAATGCTCGTATACATACTGCAAATAAAAAATGTGTATGTGTGTGTGTGTGTGTGGAAAGGCAAACAAGCACCCAGCTTAAGTTCCACAGTCTACCGTAATAAAGGATATAGCAATGAAAATGCACACACACACACACACATACAAACACAGGCAAGCGCAAATTTGTACACTGCCAGGAAAAACACAGTCGCACTTACAGAGGAGAAATACGTATGCGTCAACCTACAAGTAGCATTCGGCTGCTTATCACGCACCCACACACCCCCGCCCCCACGTGGCCACAGCGAGCATTCGCACTCTCAGCGCCATTGGTGCTCTGCTCTTTGACATGTACAAGTGCTTGGCTGTGTGTGTGTGTGTGTGTGTGGACTACTTTGCATATTTTCTTGCATACCTACAGGCGCTGTGCCACTGGTTTCGCTTGTAATCATACTTTTGCCGCCTCGCAGTCCCACAGCGCCCAATCTCCCCACAAACTCTGCTTTCTCGCCGTTCCGCTGGCACTTATTTCATCTTGTTGCCCGCCTTTGCCTCATTGTTGCTGCTTCCACGCTCGGTTTTTGCCTGCTGCCTCCCTTGCCTCCATTGCCTCTAACGCCGCGCGCTTTATTTGTGTCATACAGCGCGTCGAAATTGTGGGAGTCAAGGATTTTAATGCCGCTATCGCTTATTTTTATTCCTTCTCGTGCCTTTTCCAACCATTTTTTCTTTTTCAGTTTTCTTTTGCCTTCTCCCTCCGTGTGCTCGTTGTTTGTGTGGGTGGGTGTGTGTGTTTCGCGTTCTCCTTTCTTTAAGTTTTTTTATTACGGCGCTTATTTGTTGATTTTGTTTGCTTAAGAATTTTTCCTCGCTAAAGTTAATCGATAAAACGTGGCTCCTTGCCACCGCAGTGCTGGTGCTGCACGTGCGTGAGTGTGTGTGTGTGTGTGTCAAGTATGTTGACTGTGGGTGTGCAAATGTTTTCGCGTCTTATGTTTGCTTTGATAGATTTTTTAAGCAACAATTTAAGTATTGGAATTTAATGCAAATTACCGTATTTTACGTTTAATGAGAAATCTGAAAGAAAAGTATTTTATGCTTTATTTTGAAGGCGGATGCTTTAGGCGTACCGTTTGTTGGTGGGTCTAACTGCAGTTTAGAACTTTTTTTAATTTTGAATTTTGAATTATTTTTTTCATAAAAAGTTTACTAGATTTTTGCGGGGATTTCAGCCTCGCTGAGTATATATTAGTAGTAATGTTCATAAAAATATAATATCACATCTCTATTGTTATCAATGTTAATGTAAGTAACAATATTAATGTATTTCTATCTTATTTTAAATATCGATATCAATCACAATATCAATATCGAATTAAGTATCGATATCGATCGATATCAATGTTAAACTCAACCTCAATATTCATATCAATACCAACGTCAATTTCAAACCTAATTTTATTTTTATAACCGTTCTCATACTCAACTAAGACTCGACCAATATCTTGGTATTTTATGTTATAAAATTTAATAGTAATATTAAGCTCAATATAAGTAACAGTTTTAAATTCAATCTCAATCTCCATATGAATATCAATTCCATTTTCAACCTCAACCTAAAGCGCAATAGTACCTGCAAGCTCAGCCCAAACTCAAATTCAACTTTCATATTAATCTCAACCTCATACTCAAAATTATCCTCAAGTTCAACTTCCACCTCAACTTAAACTTCAACTTCAACCTCAATCTCAACCTCCATCTCAACATTATTCTCAAGCCCAACTTCAACTTCAACCACAATCTTAATATTATTTTAACGTCAAATTTAATTTCAATATCATTTTCAAGTTCAACTCCAAACTCATTCTCACACTTAAACTCAACCTCAATACTTCTGTCAACCTCAAACTCAAGTGCAATCTCAATATTACTCTCAAGCGTAATTTCAATCAAAATTTCAATACTAACCTCAAGAAACTCAATTCCTACCTTAAACTCAACTTCTATATTAATCTCATGTTAAAAATTTATCAATCCACCAAGCATAGTCTCAATTCAGCAAAGAAGATAATTTCTTGAAGAATGATTAGTAATTTTATTTAGAAACAAGTAAGGAAGGGCTAAGTTCGGGTGTCATCGAACATTTTATACTCTCGCATGATAAAGTGATAATCGAGATTTCAGGCGTGGTTGTGAACCGATTTCACTCCATATTTGGTACATGTCATAAGGGTGTTAAGAAAATATTATATACCGAATTTCATAGAAATCGGTCGAGTACTTCCTGAGATATGGTTTTTGGT